>NC_079367.1:22058649-22221287 GCF_021018895.1 Seriola aureovittata | reverse complement strand
TTAACACTCATAAAAACATCATAGTATGATAAGGAATGAAAGGACGTAGTATAGTAAGGCATAAAAATGCCAAAAAACATCACATTACAATATGGCATAAAAATGTCAAAAAACGTCATAGTATAGTATGGCATAAAACGTCAAAAAAACATCATAGTATTTTAAGGCATAAAAATGCCAAAAAAACCTTATAGTTTAGTATTGCATGAAATTACAAAAAAACGACACAGTATAGTATAGCATAAAAGGCCATAAAAACATCATTTTATGGTAAGGGATAAAACGACATAGTAAAGCTAGGCCTAAAAATGCCTGAAAAACATCACAGGAATTTATGATGTGAAAAAAAAGAAAGGCAAAGACAACAAAGCCCCATATTGGGATTTGAACCCACAACCCTCACAGACTTAGGCAACAGTGCTAACATTTTTCCACAATGCTGGCCAATCACAAATTTCTAGTTTTTCATATAGTAAGGCATAAAAGGTCATACAAACGTCATAATATAGTATGGCATTAAATGTCATAGTATAGTATGACATGAAAAACTTACTTAAAACCCTAACTTTTTTAAACTTAAAAAATTGTTTCTCTGCTGTCATTCAGCTGTCATTTCAGCACCGCGAAGAATCTGCGACCAACCCTTACCCCTTTCTCCACCTCAACCATGGACGCCAGACCATCTCCAATCAAACAATACAATCAGAAGTTCCCTCATGAATATTTTCCCATTCCTGAGCTCCATTGGTCATCACTACCACCAGTGTCTAGACTCCAGGGGAAGATTCCTTTTATTGGAAGGACTTTAAACCTGTGGATCTTGTTCATAGTGATCCACTTCCTGCCGGGGTCTAAGCACCAAAATCTATTCCTTCTGTTCACAATAAATTTCATTTTACTTTAATTCTCATACTCTCTTGTTCTTCTTATTAGTCTCTCTTGATTGAAATACAGTTTGGTAACAGCTAGAGGTGCTGATGGAAATCCATAGCTTAGTGACTCTGGTCTGATGAATGTTAAATAGCTGCGTATTGACATAGTTTGGTGGGCTGTGTGTGAAATATTGCCTGTATAAATGGCAGGGATGTAACATCATGACTGTTTGCAGTAGACATCAGACATATCTCAAGTGTCTGGCATTCTCTCCTGTCAGATAGTATGGATGAACTGAGGATGAGTGGTGTCTGTGTTGTTAACCTGTTCTGCCCATTCATGGTCTGAAGGAGACACTGTTGGTGTACTCTAGGTTGGTACCATGATACTAATTGTGATGTGAAGAACCCCAGAGCCATCAGTCTGTCACCTTGTCACCACGTGAAGTTATTTTATTATTATTATTAGAAAGTCAGTATATGATGCGTGATTTATTTTGTGGGAACACTAAGTTAGTGTAATTTCTCTCTGTGATGACTGATTAAGAGTAGCCATTCTTTTAAAATCTATTAAACAACAGAATCTCCTGGCATTAATGAATAATAACATGTAAACCAGACCAATTTAGCACAGTTTCAACTTTCTTAGTCTGTTCTTCGTAAATGTCGACAATTAGTCATTACAGTTTTCTATTTTTTGTCTCAGCTGTACTCTTCTCCGTGCTCCTCCTCCATCTGAAAAACATGTTTTTACAAAAAACCTCCCAGCAATTTCTCCCAAACCCCTGTCTTCAAATTTTGAACCAAGGCTGGCATTTTGTGTGTGTTTGGGTCACACAAGAGTTTATTTATACTTGTTTATTTGTTTATTTATCTCCTTGAAATTTTTTTGGACTAATGGTGCAGTGGGAGAGTATGCTCTGTATTCAGAGATTCCACAGTTTGTCCTCATGCCATGTGCTCATGTCTGAATTTTTAAAAATGGCCTCCAGTTCAGCTGTGTAGACCATTGTTTACTTCAGCAATAGTTTTGAGTTTAGATGGAGTTCACTGTTCCGGATTGAGGTTACACTTTGCACTGGTGTCACAGTGCTACTTAGTCATACCCATGCACACTTGTTAAAGCCCTGTTAAAACCATTATACAGCATATATGTGGCCAAGAAATGGTTTCTCTTACCCCATTTACCCCAATTAAGAAATATTTTATTATATTACGTTTAAGAAACCAGATTATTGCAAAACTGAGAGACCTTGCAGGAACCTTTTTCTTTTTGAATTGTAGGGCCGTTAATGCATATAATTTAAAACAACCCCACAGAGAGGCAAAGAATAATGTTGTGTGAATAACTCATTTCCATGATATTTCTTTGGAATGGTTGAGAGGTTCTTTCATTCATATTTATGGTAAAGGTTCAGCGATCTATCCTGACCCTTTAAACAAACCCATCAGTAGGTCTGCAGGATCTGCTCCCATTTCACACCTCTTCCTCTGCCTGTGCCGGGGTGGGGGGCGGGGAGTGGGGGTAGGACGAGTAATGACTGCTCTGTTCCTTGCCAACAAAGCAACTTTCCTGCTCCACTCCCATGTTTTATTTCCTACTGTTTACCAGTGTGCACTCTTCTCCCTCTTCCTCATTTTTTACCTCCCTCAGAATGTGAAGCAAATATGCACCTGTTTCTCTGTGTACTCCCAGAAGCCCGCGCTTTCATATGGCTGTGTAATTGTTGCATCAGACGTTGGTGGAGATGGTCTGTGAAGTGAGCAAAAACTGGTTAGCCAGGCGGAGGAAGGAAATAAGCTTTGCTCAGCAAATACACACTGCAGTAAGATACAAGTTATCAGCGTGTGAGTGAGTGTGCATTTGAATGTGTGTGTGCTTTGATGTCTGTACCAGTGTGTTTGCACTGGGTGAAGGGAACTGCTGTGTATGTGCTTGCATATATATCCGTGTGTGTGTGTGTGTGTGTGTGTGTGTGTGTGTGTGTGTGTGTGTGTATTGATGAAAGGAAGCATCTACTACTTGTGCTGCATTTTTTTCCCCTCTTGCTTTTCTCCTCCCCTTTGTCTCTGGACTGGTGACAGGGAGTGGAGGTGAGAGGGCAGCAGTACCAATGCAACACCATTCATCACACATGTCAAACAGCTAGACCAGCTGCTGGGGACAAGCGGCAATAATTTGCATTTCATCCCTCTCCTTTCCCCCTTTCCTCCCTCCTTCCCTCTCTCTCTCTATCTCTCTATATTTCTCCATCATAGCTCCACATTTGATAAATGACTCCAGGAGCCACATGATTTTCCACCTGTTTTGATGAAAACATTGCATTATTGACCAACACTTTCCATATATTGAGCTTTGTGTCAGCTGGTTGGATGTAGTTCTTCTACGTTGCCCATGCTGCTGATTCTGCCTCTGAGGACTGTTGGTTTAATGTCAGTGTGTTGGAATGATCCTGACCATGTTACTCAGTCAGGCCAAGTTTGAAAATAGGTCTTTATTATCAATTGTCGTTGTTGAATATTATTTTCTTGGTTAACTGATTAAACCTTTAGTCTATTAGATGTCAGAAATAGTACGAATGCGGATGGCAATTTTCCAGAGCCCAAGATGATTTCTTCAAACTGCCTTTTTTTGTCCAATTAATACTCCAAAACTGAAAGACAACAGACAACCTTCTCTTTGTCACGTCTTTTCTTCTACTGAAGTTAGCACGCTAACCATTTAGCCTTGGCCCGTCTCATCACTCTTAGATTGTGACTCACTGTAGCCTCCAATCTGCACTGAAAACGACGGCTGAAGCTCTTGTGAACCACCACCCTTTCTCAGATTGTGTACAGATACAGAAACTGTGTGCTCTATATACTGCAAAACCCTCATTACAATAAATAATAACTTAAAAAAAGCAGTCAGGCTTAACTTTGTAACTTAACCTAAATACATCAGTTTCTTGTCATACATTTCACATACTCCATTAAAAGCAGCTGGTGGGGTGATTTCATGTCCATCTTATGAGAAGACAAATGCATTTCCATGCAAAGAAAGAGTTCACAACATCAGCTCACAATCTGGAAATATTGAGGAAATGTAATATTTTCATTTGACTGAGCAAATCTGAAGAGAGATTATACTCTCAAAATCACAGGAGTGTGAACTGTGTCCTTCATATCATATCCCGGCTGCTTAATATCAGCTTGTGACTTGTGATGCGTCTTTTCATCTGTGTAGCTTGTCTGTGTTTGGCATATGTTATCATGATCTTTAAGACTGTTGCTCTTGATGCATTCAGCCTTCAAATAATTTTACACCTGCAATTCAGGCACAGATGATTGAGCCTCTTTAGAGGCTCGGTACTTGTTTTATGTTGCTCCATGTTGGAGTGTAGGTTACGATAGACCTCTTTTATAGCTGAGAAGTGTTGCTAACTGGAAATCGCCCTAATGGGAACTTTACAGGAGTTTTTTTAATTGTGCTGTAAATTTTTCAGGTCTTTTTATGTGTGTAAGTTGTTTGAGTTTCCCTCCCCCTGATAGATACATAGATGCCTGTATTGTTTCAGTGGGATGCTAACCTTAAGGTTATATTTGTATACAGCTCTTCTGGCTCATTTTTCCTCCCATTCTCTTCCTTTCACATTGACAAACATCCTTGCCTGCCTACACTTTTCCTTTCTCTCCACTTATCTGCTCTCCTTGAGATTTGCAGTTCAGTTGTGTTCAGGGTAGAGTGGGAGGGGGGCGTTACATTTCACCTTGCAGTCTTTTCAATAGAGACTATTCATACAAGCTGAGAGCAGGGATGTTCATGAAAGCTGAGAGATTTTATTCAAGAGAGAAGAAAACTCTGTTGGCAGAAATAAACAGTAATTGATTGTCATGTATTGTAATGGCATCCAGGGAAGGTGAAAGGTGTAGAAAAAAAGAAACAAGTGTATGCAAGGTTTTACTTTTCTGATTGGCGTGTGTGTGTGCGTGTGTGTGTGTGTGTGTGTGTGTGTGTGTGTGTGTGTGTGTGTGTGTGTGTGTGTTGCCACTAGATGTTTGAATTTAAGTACACTTGTCATATACTGACAGAGTGTACCAGTGTTTCTGAGTTTACAAAGCTTTATGTGCATGGCATCTTGTTCCTGTGGGCTTTTAATATGCCAATGGCTGCTGGTGGGATGGCTTGATGAACAATCTCTTAATCAAAGCTTAATTGTTTAGCATGATCCTGAGTGACCTAGTTAATGGAAACCCCCTCTTGATTAATGATGTGTGTTAACGAACACAGTGGGAGACACCCCAAAACCTTGTCCGACTCTGGTTAATTAAAGGCTGGGTCCAACAGTATCTGAGACTGGATTATCCAGTATAATGTCATGGAAATAGAATCAGAAATCCTCAAGTGAACTAATGCTCGTCTCGTAGCTGTGTGACACTGCTGTTGTATTAGATTTTATTTAAGAGTAAATTGTTTTCAGTCTGATTTTTGAGGTTCTTGATGTTCTGTGAATCACCAGAATGAAAAATCATATGATTACTCTGTATATGTCCGATAGTCTATCTAAGGAAATCAAAGAGTATATACAGAAAAAGGTTGAATTCAGAAATGTTTTCTTCCAAACTACATGCCCTTCTTCCTTTAAATCTTGTCCATGAAAGAGAGGCATTTCTAAGCCCACGCCTTCTGTTTGAAAACCACACCGAAGAAAAAAGGAGCCGCTTTGCCAAGGCCAGCTTTTGTCTTTGGTTGTATGAAGTTGGGCAGAAATATGCAAAACTATCCTTTCCTGCCTTTCACACACACAGATATACAGATACCCACTCAGATAAAACATAATACATAGTTATTATTTCATTTTTTTTATTTTTTATGCCTAACTGTTATGGACGCTTTCTCATGTTTTTCACACAGTAGCACTTCAACGTGTGTGATGGGCAGAGCTTTGCAGATAGAAGTCTTTGCCAAGGACTCGCACTGAAAGTCTGCCCTTGTCTTTGAATGTTACAAGGCTGTGGCACTGCGTTTCATCGGCACTGCCGAATTATAACTGCATTTTTATATAATAAACTTTAAACTTTGGAATAAAAAAAGAAAACTTGTTTAGTATAATCAGAACTTTCAGAATGTGCTGCACATTATTTAATAGTTTAATAAATCAGTGCATGTGACTCACTCATTCTATGCTTGTTGTAACTGTAACATTTCATCTGCTGCATTTAAGACAAAGCTGGCACAATAAAGGGGAAGCATTAGCCTTTTCTCACTGATAATGGTTCCTCTTCTTTACCTGCCGCATGTTCCTATGAAGTGAAGTGTCCAGCAAGGAGGACAGTTTTTGGTCTCCAAGCATGAATGTCACCACTCATTCAGGCATAATCAGTTAATCACTCCCAGACGGGCGAGGTCACTGCAGACACACACTGCCTCATCATTTATCTTCTCCAGCTCAGGCCACACAGGAGACTGGAGATGGGCTAGAAATAGAGAGCAGGAAGGGATAATGCGAGAGATTATGTTAAAGGGATATTCCATATTATCCTGCCTCTATAATATATTTTGGGTCCCTTGAGTTAAAATGTTAGCTCTGCTTAATTGTGCAAAAAGCCGTATCATCATACAGGTTGCAAAACTCAAGCATGGTTTGACTCATCCTAGCTGTCATGGCTCTGCAGGTGCCTGGGGTTTTTGATGAGGCTGAAGATGTACCTGCACACGGCTACCTTCTCAAAATTCCTCTTCCACTCCTTTTTCCACTCATTACTTTGGTCATGGACCATAGCAGATGGTGCAGCTGCTGCTTTAATTGTCTTTATTACAGAGGCATCTGCTTTCTGCTTTTTTAATCCAGAACAGTGTGGCATCACCCAGCCAGTTGAGGCCATGTTTGTGAAATTAGAAAATAAACAGGGGGACAAAGAAAAACTGTTTCTCTGTCAGACTGCAGTAACACCAAGTTTAGTGTATTTATTTTCAGGGCAGAATATAGTGGAGTTGCCACAGTAACCTCGGCTTGTATTGCTCCGATATACATATAAAAAAAACAACTAAAATAATATTAAACGTGATTGTGTGGGTATGTTTTCATCTTGCCATCTGCCTTGCATGTGTTGCTTACACCTGAAAGTCTGTAAATGAGAAAAGGAGAATCCCTGTGGCTCTGTTCAGTTATTTTCTTAGCTGCTGAGATGTGTTGTAGCGAGCTGAGGCTGAGGGAGGAAACGGCAGATGTTAGGCACTGACAATCCTTTTCCGCCTTGGATCTGCAACAACAAAGCAGCTGAGGGAAAATGTCATCCGCGCATCATCCCTGACGGCCCCGCATGAATGAATAATTACTCTACTTTGACTCAGGTCAGGAAGAAGAAGGTAGAGAAACCTACTCTAACCCTCTTACCTTGAAAACCTTTCAAATGGGAAGCCCTGCATCATGACATGTGATAGGAGGGTTTGACACTGAGGAGGCTGTGACATGCCGAGATGCCTCCAGAAATAAAAAGATTTTTCTTGTGGCAAAACGCTCAGGGAAATGAAATGATTCATCCCAGCAGCTCAGTACGTGCTCTTCCTCAAAAGGATGAGATGGGGACATGGGGTTCATCTGTGAGGAGGAGGAGGAGGGGGAGGGAGAATGTCAGAGGATTGGTTGGCTGTGTTGAGCTAACTGCAGTCATGTCAGGAAGGAAGCAAAGCTTTAGAAATGCATCATTGTCACCATTATGCTTAATAATTTGAATGACATCTCAGTGCATGACTCAAAGGCACTTGTATAGGGGCTGGCGGGGTTATTAGAAATGACTCCCCCAATGATGCGTGTCACTGAAGCAGCAAATTAACATGAGGAGATGGAGGCATGTTAAAAGCAGCAGAGAAAGGGAGGGAAACGCTGAGATGGGTGAAAGAGGGAGAGATTTGAAGGGGAACAGGGAGAGATGCGGAGAAAGATGTTGCTATTTTCACACTCTTTGTTAGCTGAGATGCTCTGGTTGTGGTGTACCAGCTCCTGCTCTGTTAAAGCTTTTTCCTGAACACCAGGTGCTCCTATTGTGATAAATGATTCTCAACTGTGCCGAACAATAGCAGAGGCACCCAGACATATCCCTCATCAAATAGTTCCACAGCTCCTCTTCCACAAACTACACAATAAGCACACTGTATTGTGCCGTCGGTTGTTTGTCTTACCACCACACAAGACTGAAGGCTATTTTTGCTTCCTGTTTACCATGTTACTCTTATGGGAGCTGACAGTCCCCTGGAAGACACTACTGGAGGATTGTTCTGCCTGTTGACTGGCCAGTTTCTTGTCCATAGCCCCTCTCTATCTATATTTCCTTTTTCTTCTCTTCCTTTCTGCCACTCGTTTTACATCCTGCTTCCTCCTTCCTTCTCTTTGCTCAGCTCCTGCGCGTTCCTTTGTTTCCCTGTCTCCTGTCTCTGACAGCAGACAAGGCTTGATACATGTACAGTGCCTTCACCTTTTTCCACCCAGTAATTTATGCTGTCAGGGGTTTTCCTCTGTTTGGATGGCCAGGCTTTCATATGTGTGCAGAGTAGTATCTTGGGGTGTTGACACGTTCCTTCGTGTTCAGCATGAAACAGACTGTAGCAGGTAATTGATGGGGGTTTACTGCCACAGGCACGCAGTTCAAACGGGGAGGGAACCCACCAGTTTTTAACCCCACCGATTAGATTAGCAAAAGGTGGGAAATGGAGAGGTAAGCTCAGCAAAGTGTTATAATAAACTATTTCAAGGGGAAGCCCAACTAAAACATCAGCAGGGACAACACTGTCTTGTTGAACATACTGTACACTATGTTGTAAATTTATTACTGAGCTAAATCTAATGCAGCTTAACACAACATTCCTGCAATAAATCGCAAAGGGAATAATACTCAGTTTTCATCATTAACCTTATTTATGTCATTGAGAGTAAGACTTCCTGTCCATGTTTGTGTTCAAGTTGAGATATCATATATCGTCTGTGCAAGTAGCTTATTACTTATTATTGTTGGGCAACTTCTAGCAGTTGGAGCGAAGGAGGAATTCAGATGACATATTATAAAGAGCGATAAATGGATTGATGATGGAAGACTGCTGTGCACGATGAGTTTGAAACCAACACTATGCTTTATCCCTGACTGTTCCACAACCTTAACTGCAAATTACTGTAACCATGACGACAAAGGTCCTCTAACCTTAACAAAGTAATTATTTCAATCCAAACCACAACCTTTTTCTTAAACCAAACTAAGTGACCAAACCAAATGTTTACTACTGTAACCATGATGACAAAGCTCCAGTACACCTGCTGCTGTAATGGCGCTTTTCCAGGAGACGCTAGGTTGTATCAATGGGTAAAGACAAACATACTGTATATGGCTGTTTCGGTTGGAGGACTTGTTGGATTGTTTTGTCAACTGTTGTTTCCAACTTTCAATCTCGACCATAAGTGAAATCAACACATCTCTACAGCAGTTTCAACAAAACCTGAGGGTTGTAGCCTTATTACAGGGCAGTTGCATTAGAATACATTAGCTTTAGTTTGGTGCACCCAATACAATGGCAACCGAGTGTATATCGGCATGTCAGCCAAAATTTTACGAAGAGATTGTGCTACAGATTTGTTTGATTAAGCTAATTGAGAAACACTCTCACAATAAAATAGTTTGTCCACATGTAAACACTGACGAGTTTATGTTTCAACTACAAAAAGTCCTCCTTCATCTTGATCACATTTCAAGGGAATATCAGCTGATATAAGGTATTGATTGGGGTATAAGTATTTCCATGTACTTCCAACTTCCAAGTAATTCTGAAGTTATTAGTCAAAATATCATTCAATCCTGTTGACAAAATTAATTTCCAACAATATAAATAATTGATAAATCAATTAAGCTGTTGATTAAGCAAAATATCAGATAATATGCAGGTTCCAGCATATCAGGTGTGAAGCAGTGCTGCTTTATGCTTTTTAATAAAAATATTACTGTAATTAAACGTGTTTGGGTTTTTCACTGCTCAGACAAAGTAAACAATTTAAAGACATCACCTCAGACTTTGGGAAAATGTGTCGGGCATTTTCTGATATTTTATAGAGTAAACGATTGATCATAATAATGAATACATATAATGAAAATAACTGTCAGTTGAAGCTGATTTGACATGTTACCTGAAACTTGTTGATCCTGGACCTGAAGTGTGCTCCTGTAACTCCTGTGCCTCTGTATCTATAAAGAAGCTCATATCCATTTGTATGTTGGCACAATATCTATATGCTTCAAATGACATCAGTCCTCCCACACCTCCTTGTCCTTAGAGTAGAACCTCTTTCCATCCGTCCTCCCTCCCCAGCCACACAATAGCCCTGTTCAGTATTCAGCCACGCATATTGGCCGGGATTCAGCCCAAGTGATAAAACCCCATTTATCAGCAGGAGGCGTCCGCTGACTGCAGATATATCCAATCTTTATGCTTTTGATGCCAGTGTCACACCAGTATGATTCTGGCTGGCTTACTGAGCCCCCAGTGGTTACCCACTCAAGCTCAAGATCTCATTACCAAGTGGTGTTGCTTGCAAATGAATTTGTTTCTAATCATGTTATTTGTAAGTGTCTCACACAACTTTGGGTAAAACATGCTACTGTTGTCCCAACAGGAATGAAAATAAATGCTCCTCTGCGGGATTTTTTTTTCCCAGAAAACAACTCCTCAATCCATATTTTTTGTGGTTGATTTGGCAGTTTATTTCAGAGGCATCTAATAGCGAATCCTAATTGGAATAGTCTTGAAACAGTTGAGTGATGAAAACCATTTGGATTTTATTTTCATTATTTATTTATTCTCCATTTAAAGCAGCCAAAGCCACGGTTGAAAACTTGAGGTTATTCTTTCCTCCCAGTCGACGGTAAGCTTCACGTACTAGCTCCCACCTTCAGGTTGATTACTGGACCTGTTAACATTCGATCATAAATGTTACACGTATGTAATAGAGCTTTTTTGAAAAGGTGCAGCAGCAGCATTGTTGTAATCGCTTTGCAAATATTGCCTCAGAGGAATAAAAATCGCATCACGCTTAGATCCAATTTGTGCTACACTCACCAATTACTTTCACGGTCCACTTCCCGTCTAATACAGAAAGGCCAGATTATCCGCTGGATGTCTGGGTGCTGCACACCCTAATTACAAACACAAATTGGAAAAACGCAACTTGTGACAAAAAACGTAGCATGTGATTTGTCCTCTTTCCAAGAAAAATATTTGTACTAATTATTTTTTTCTGTGTGTCCTCAGTGAGATAGCTGGTCTCTGAGAGATGGAGGGCCTACTTATGTAAAATGTGAAGAGTTTTTGATCTTTCTATTGGCCTTGTAATCAGATAAAGCTGTAGCATGGATGTACTGTGTCTAATTGGGTTGATGTATAATTAATCTAAACAGTAGTAACAGCGTTGTTCATTACATGACTGATTAAGAGGATATACAGAAGAAGAGACGGAATATTAGGTTATCAAATATAGCGTAGTGCTTTGAAGAGCTGTGTAAATCTACAAAGACTGAAAGCTGGAGAACTAGTTTGAGCAGACTTTTTAAGAGGCACCATAACCCAGTGTAAACTGACTACTGCACTTCACTTACAGCTTGTTTTGCTCTTTATTGCTGCTGCACACACTCACTGCAGTTTTCCTCTTTCTGCTGGCTGCAGACGTCTCAAGCCTGGACTCACAGAGTGAGCGGTATAGTGAGGAAGTCAGGGCCGGTGTTGGTGTGACTGAGGAGTGAACCAGTAGCGTTTAGTGCAACATTAATGCGTGTGAACTTGGCGTCACATCCAATGGAGGCTTCGTACTTAACGCTGAGCCTAGCTGAGGGACAGGTCCAACCTACAGAAACTGAAACTGTGACACGGGAGACTTGATGGAAGGTTTAGTGGGACACAGATGAAGTAGTGTGATGTGCACATCAAAAGTTTTCAGGTGGATCTTGCTGTCTTTGTAAATCAAACGAAGGACATTGCTGCTGCAACCAATAATTATTTTCATTATATGTTCAATTCACGAATTAAACATTTTTTCCATGACATCTCAGAAATGTTGAAAATGTCACCATAATTTTCAGAACCAATGAGATGTCCTGGAATTGCATATTTTATCCACCCAGCAGTTCAATCTTAAAACACAGAAAAGCAGCAAATCCTCACACTTGAGAAGCTGCAACCAAAGAATGCTTGACAAGTGACTTAAATGAATTAATTAACAAGTTAATGAGTTAATTTGATGGACTAATTATGTGACCATTTTTTTCTAAACTAAAAACACATCTTCCTCTTTTTCTTGCAGTAAACTGTTCTTCTAATTCCATTATTTCCATTTTAATTGCTCCTGGTTCTGATAAAAAAAAAACAAAAAAAAAAACCCAGTAGAAATGGCCCCTCTTTTACCTACGAGCTCTTCATGTTGTCTTGGCTGGTTGGAGTCCTCCTCCTGCTTGGAATAACCCTGTTCTGTGTCATGTTGACTCTCCTCCATGTTTGTTTGTGTTGCCTTCATGATAATTTCCTGTCTGCATCTGTGCTGTGAGGAAGAACACAAAGCGTTGTCCAAATGGTGAAAAATAAAACCATAAAGAGTGTGATTTGACATTTTTCTATTGTAACACATTATATATCATCATATTGCACAGTCCTAATTTTTCATTATATAAAGCTGAGTTCCCACCTGCCAAGCTCAAAGCAAAGTTTCAATGAGGCAACAATGTTCGTATGAAGTCACATAGAGCCCAGGGCTGCAGGTACTCGCTCAGACTCTGGGAGCTGGTAGAGACAGAGAGGCACTCCTCAGCCTGCCAGGAGATAGATTCGTCCTGCCACTGTATAAATTGGCTGTCGGAAACATTGTGCGAGGAAAGGCAGCAATTGCTGGGAAGTTAGAGGTGGAGAGACAATGATGGAGAGATGAAAAAAAGGGGAGGATGGGGCCAGGGTCAAAAGGGAGGGGGGTAGTGGGGTGAAAATTGGTAGGGGGCCAAGGTCAGTGTTGAGTGAGATTGTGAGACAACTGTTTCAGAATAAAAGAGCTGCAGAGATGGGACAATAAATGAAGATAAAGATGTGTTAGATTCAATTATGGACAAAGAAAGCACATAGCAGGGTTATTAGATTTCTATTATGGAATAAATCTACTGTCAGTCAGTCTACAGTCGAATGGTTATTCATAATGATCGTGTTGTTGTTAGTGCCTACATGCTTTACTTTTACAGCATATCTCCTGTGAACTACAGTACAAACAACACAGCAACCTCAGAGCTGAACACAGGGCTCGACAGTGTGAGCGTTGCACTCGCATTTGTGACTAAAAATAGATGTGTGCGAAATATACTGCGAATAAAAAGCAACTAGCAACATAGGTAAAGTACGAAGTCTATTCGTCATTGTCAAAAGACAAGTGCATACAGACAGACACTGAAGTTTCTGAGGTTTTGACTGACACAGTCGACACAGAGGAGGAGATGGATGAGGAAGGTGATGAAATAATGTTATCTGAGGCTCCCAGTGGCAATACCATCTCATCATTGTATTTCCCACTAGCGAAATACAATTTTAACCTGCAGTGTCAAAGAACATTCCCATGTTCATACTGTTTATACAGTTTACTTATTTTATTTAGTTTAGTAAAAAAATAATTATACAATTATTAAATGCATATAGTTTGAAGCTGAAATAATTAAAAACCTGGTACTTTTTGTATTCAAATAGATTAGATCATTTTGCTTGTAAACGGCTCCTTGTAATCCTTTTATTAAGGAAAAAGATTATTTGATACATTTTCATTGCGCCCCTAAAATTCTGATGTGCTCCTCAACTTAGCATCACATGTGCTCCACAGTGACAGGGAGCCCTGGAACAGTGACTGGCTGAAATTCAGAACAATAAAGGAAAGAGCCACACTGTAGAACAGCAATTATTCAAAGGATGTGGCAGGTCTGATAAAGTGAATGAAACCTTATGACTTGGCACACTAGCTTCATGGTTAATGCAGGACTTCCTGGATGGAGGTAGAAGTTATTGGAGGCCTGTTCCCCCTGCGGGATATTTGGCCATTCTCTGCAGATGCCTGCCTCATAGAGGAGGAGAGATAGTAGCTGTCTGCTGCAGGATGGCCGAAGTGTAGTGATGAAATGAGACACAGACCAGGGATCGGCCTATGACTAGGATGGCACTGACGGTATCAAAGGAACAATGCCAAGAAGAGCAAGCATAGGAAAAACACAATGGTCATATATCCATTTCTGTTCCAATTCCTTTCAGAGGATCACCTAGTATAGACAGAAGATAAATTGGCATCCCTGTAATTGCCTGAACCTTTAACCTGGAGGCAGGAAGTGATCACATGACCCTGGGAGGGCTAACGTTTGGCCTCTATCATACAACAGCATCAGCTATTGACACACTGCAGTAATGGGCTACCTTAGGGCTGGTGGCTTCACACAGAGTAATGATGACCCATGCTCGCCTCCAAGCCACTGCTTTTCTTCTCATCGATGCAATTACTGCACTGAGGCATGGCTGGCCCAAAGCCCCCATAGCGAGGAGGAAGATCACAGTTCCCCGCTGTTCCGCATACCACAGGTCCTGATGCAGAAAACACCACTAGCACCAGCAGTGAGCCTGTGTAAAGCTGTGATGCTAATTGGTTAATCTGTAATATTATGAAATGGATATAGGGGACGTTGTGCGCACAGGTTGCCATGATGCATTAATTATTGTTGACGCTCATGCGCGCGTTCAGTTCCCCGCCGGTGAAAAATGAGATGACAAAAGAGGTAATTTCCTCTTTCTCTCAAGATGGTGTGTAATTGTGTGAGCTACAGTGGGGAGGAGGGGTTGGTGGGAGACTGGCAGGGGAGGGACTGTGTGAGGCTTCTCCCTCCCCATTCCTTCTGACAAAGACTTTAATTCACCGTAATTATACAGATGGATAGAAATATACAGCAAGACAGGGAATCACTCCAATTATGCAGAGTTGATTAAAACTTGGACCCCATGCCAGGGTGCTGCAGGAGCATGGGAGGAGTCAAGATGTGCACCATAGAAACACTGAACACATTAGACCAGTTAACATCTGCACCATGAAGACCAAAACACAGTGTTTAACTCTTTACTCTAAGCTGAGGAAGTAACAATGCATTGTTTGATGTCCAGTGCATAAAGAAGAGTTTTCTGCTCTCGACAGCAGGCAAACTCATCGTGTCGAAATCTCATCGCCTCCTAATGAAGATGGATCAATGCTATTCATTTACTGACAACCACACACAGTGTACAGCACAGCCCATCTCCCGCGTTGTGTCACTGCATATAGCTGCAGCATTTACGCACAGTGGTGGGGATAAGTCCTTGGCATCTGGAGACCATGGTCAGTGGAGGAGAACGAGGAAGAGACAAAGGGAGGGAGGAAGAGAAACGGGCGATGGAGAGTTAAAGAGAAACAGACACAGAGACAAAGAGAATGAGAGGGGAGAGAGAAAAAGATCACAAATAGGGAGGAACGGAGTGAAAAGGGCAAGACATTTGTCACCCTCTCCTATAGGACCATAGGAAGAAAGAACAATATCATTAATCTCCTGACATTTCAATATTGTATTAACCTTTCTAGTGGAATTCTCTGGGCTCATTAGTCTTTTTTGAGGGGGAGAAAAATAATAATCGATAGAACAAGCTCCGGACACAATCTAGAAATATACTGCAGTCAAATAACATACATCCTCAAGCCAGTCATATGATGCTGCCCTGTCTTTAGCAATCACTGCTAAACTACACTGTTATCTGCTTTAAATTAATCAGTTAAAATACAAACACATCAAATAAAAAGATAAATGGAGGTGAAAGGGTGTAGCTGTTGCTCTCGAGTAGGTCACTGTCATAAAAGAGAAAAATGGCCAGGCTGTAAAACAACAGCTTAAGATGGCAACACAAGCACATCAGCCATCTTATGTGAAGGAAAAAAAAAAAAAAAGCCCCAAGGCCACACAAAGCGTGATGAACCCATGTCTCGTCTCCCCCACTCAGTCAGTCAGTCAGCAGCATGTCAGCAACAGAAAGATTGAAAGAAAAGTGAAGAGAAGAGAGAAAGAGAGGGCATCGTAGAGGCAGGATGAACCCAAAGGTGCCCACACCCTAAACTCCACCGCCATGATCCTCCCCTCCCTGTTACACCTCCGCAGCCCGCTCACCCTTGTCGTCACCTTCCATCTATCAATGCCTGAAGAGCACCCGCCATTCAAATCATCAGCACTCCCCGGGTCATTTGACTAAGAAAACACCCTAATTTATCCCCATTATGTGCCTTCGCTGAACATCAAGCACCGCCGGGCCTTTTGTCTATCGCCATTTGCATGTAGCCTCCGTGATTGTTCGTGTCAGGGTTTTCCCGAGCGTGTTCGGTGACGCTGTTATGAAAACATGTCACTTTTGAATGGTATGATTGCATGTTTGCATTGGGCATTCCTAACCTTGGGTTGGAGTCACATGGTGTCAAAGGTTATTTCAATACTGTCATTATACCCAACACCTTGACTATGACGAGAACCTTCTGACGGGGTTCTTTGAATTCACAGGGAAGTAAGTGGGTGGCAGATTCACACGCCTACACTATGTTTTTCTCTGTGTGATCAGGGATTTTAATTAGTGTTCTGTTTAGTAATTTAGTAGAAATCAATCATATTTTGTAATAGGAGCAATATTGTATTGGACAGGAGCCTGATTAAGAATCCACAGGGGGTTGACAAAATAATGCACACTGCGTGAATGAGGACTCTTAAGTAGAGCTTGGCAATAGGAAGATTATGAGGCAATAGACGTAGATAAATCTTGACCATCTCCGCTGACAAATCTATCTCTTTAATATCTGTGGCCAGTTTTACAATTCATCGAGCAGGATTATTTTACAGTAATACTGGATTACGAGGGTTTTTGCATCCGTCTGATGAAATACCTTGATTTTTTTATTTGCTTCACGAGCCAATGACATTCCCGTCTGTTTTTTAAATTATAATCCCAGAAAGATATATTGTATGATTGATAAGCGTTGACTGAAAAATAACTTGATCAGGCAATCTATTGTTTTGTCATTTATCAAGCTAAAATGCTAAACGCTTGCTAGCTACAATTGAATATGGGATTCTGAGAAATTGTAACTGTTAAATTATCAAAATATGGAGATTCATCCATAATGAAAACAATAATTAGTCGTAGTCCTACATTGATGCATATATTATTATTATTATACAATTGCAATAACCATCCATCCAACCATTCATTCATTAGCTATGCCGTGTATCCTTATAGGGTCACACAGGGCTGGAGCCAATCCCAGCTGACTTTGGGCAAGGGCGGGGTCAGGACAGATCACCATTCTACTATTGCAATCTAAAATTATATATACATTATTTTATCCATACTCCCCACATCTATCCTGAAATAACAAAATCACCATTACAAGCATGTCGTCAAAAAGTCGGTCACATATGCGAGGGGGTTGCAGACCCTTTCATTTTTTTTTGCATATGTGGATTTAAGAAATTTGAATTTTGGATTTAGCTCTTTTTAACTGATGATGCACCTGCAATCTGGTCTTTAGATTCTGTTCAATGTCTTGCTGTTGTTATTCTACTGTTTTTTAAAACATGCATATCAGACTGCTGATTACCAGACTTCTTTTATAGCAGACAAAGGCTGCCAGTCGGCATTCAGTCTAATGTGACCATCTTTGTGCTGGTGTTTTGTTGTTGATCAAGTTACTTTACAGTTCAAAGTCTTTTGCATGATTTCTGTACACCATGTACATAATTAGTGCAGTGAATCTACTAATCAGAGGGCTTATTTCGGTATTGATAATTACCATAAGCGCTTTGATAAAGACTATGACTCATTGGTAATATTAAATGTTAGATGGTGAATGTTATGATGGTGAGAGAACAGCCGAGGAAAAAAGCTGAGGCAGGGAAGATTCAAGGAGTCGGCACGAGGAGGCTATATTCCTCTGGGTTAATTGTGCAGACCCCATCGGCACTAAATAAGGATGGTTAGAATGACTGGCTAAGTGACAAATGGATGTACAAATCACCCAGATTACTTCCCAGTTATTAAAAAAACTTAGATTTGGCTGTCTTCCACACTGCCTCTCTCATTACATCTGGCAGTCTTGCCACTGACGCCTATCTTTTACAATAACTCATCTCGCTTCAATTTTCACAAGTTGAAACAAGCTTAAGTGTTTAACGTTGATTAAAAATAACTTTTTGTAATGATGTGAAATTGTGATGAGTTGGTTGGTGAGATCATTAAACGTAAATGAGTTTTGATTGATTGTCTGAAGAGGTGGCGTTTGACCTGCAGCTGTAGTGTAAATGGCTGTGGAGAGGTGCTGGTAAGCTGTCTAAACACTGTGCACCTGTGATGACGGGTTCCTCGCTGGCATTCTCGCAAAGGGTAGCGACGGTAAGATGAGTTGTCAGACAGTACACAGCTGTTCACTTAATTACCTCCTAGTTTGGGAAGGAGGTTAATGAAGCAGTTTGGCGCTCAGAAATGAGAGACAGCCTGAATGTACACAAAAGAAATTAGTTTCTGGCTGCTGGGACAGAGCTGAAAGCAACAGCGGTTTAAATTATTGATTGCAAAAGCTGAAACACTGAGGGCATAAAGAAAGAGGAAGCTGAAAGAGCAGGAGAGGTTAGAGTGCTTTACAGATTTCTACATGTTTAGCATATTCCTGTGCAGAGTAATTAGGCCTCACACTGAGATCTGCATATTAGTGGATCTTTTGTCTTTGAATCTACTTCCTTCTGAGAAATTGGACTCATTCATTCAATTGAAACTTGTCGTAATTTGTAGGATGCGAGGACAGTGAACTTGATTTGTGCAAGTGGTGTTTGTAAATCCTCAGAACCTGTAAAAATTACTTGAGAAAATCCAGTGGTCCAGCGGGAATCATTTGTTCTTTTTAAGATTGTAAAGATTATTTGACAAGTTTTAGCCTCAAGCCATTTCCTGTCATCTACACTGGAGTGTTTTTGTTTGGTAGACACTGTTTACTGTAACTAATGGAGCTAAAAGATCAGATCTTGACGTCATTTTTTTCTCCATATAATTATCATAGATTATATGATATAGATCAATGGCAATTCATCTTGATGTAAAACTAGTTAGGGCTAAGACTTACAATAATTTTCATTGACCAATATGTCAGTTATCTTCCTGATTAATCAGATAATTGTTTACTTTTTCAAAATGTCACAGAATAGTTAAAAAAGTATTATTACTATTTCAATATTATCAACCAAGCTATTTCAATATTATCAACCAAGGTGATGATGCCAAAGATATTCACTTTCACAAAAAAAGCACTACAATTCATATATACTGTACATGTGTATACATACACATACACATAGATGCAGTAGTATACAATATAGGCTACTGTATTTTTCACACATGAAAAAACTTTCAAAGCGAGGGAGGGAAAATATAATGTTATAATAAATGCACACACGCATCTTTTTCATCCCCCTTCCTCCAGTCTTCATGTTGCAGACATGCTTCTACACCTCATAGCACACAGGTAGAGTAACTGTAATGACCAGACCAAAGACCATCCAGCCTCATCTTGCATATTCATGCCGTTATGGGGTGAGTAACCCTGGCAGCCAGTGTATCTGCTTAATGTCCTTAATCACCTGCATCTCATTGTGGGGCCTGGACACACCTCCACTCATTAAAATGATGGATGGAGGCATAAGGGGATGCTCTCCCCTGTTCCAAATTTGTTCTTGTTTAGAAAGGTGCTTATTAGAGAACACCTGGGGGAATGAAGGGGGAAGGGAGCCCCATAAGATGAGAGAGAGCAGAGGAGGGGGAGGAGGGGGGGGGGGGGGGGATTCTGAGACCAGAGTTGTCATAGCTGAATCATTATAAAACCATTAGTGAATTATACTCATATATTTCTAATTTGTCTCTGTAAACATTAAATGACAACACGAATTAGATTCCTTGAATTTTAAAGATGACGCACGTATGCAGATGCTTTAAAAAAAATGCTGTATAGAAGTTAGTTTGGTTTGATTAGATTACTCCTATACATTCCTGTATGCTTACATTGAAAAATTGCGATCAAATAACAAAATCAAATGAAAACACAAATTAAATGTCGTTCAACAGACCCTCTTTAAATTGTGGCCATAAATGAGTCTAGTGCACGTAGGATCTCTCGTCGCTCTGATGGCTTTCAGCAGAGGCCTCGGTGCGCTCGGTCTCATGAGGCTCCAGCATGTTGAGGTGGGCAGCACTCTTCATTAAGTTGTAAAAACACGACTTCCATTCCGCTTCTTTGAGACTCCGGGAGGGTGTATAAAGGGGAGGAACCGTCTCTTTTTCTTCATCACTGATGTTTGAATAAGCCAGACAGACAGTGGTTGACATTAAAGACTCCCATAGGCCAGGTTATTGCCTCTGTGAGGACAAGCAGTAGGCAGGTTAGATGTAATAAACTGGAACAAATGTATTTCGGTCTCCAATTAGGATAAGTCGCTGTCCAGAGTCGCTCTGCGGAGATAATGTCATCTTCTGATTTTATGGATATTTTGTTTTGCCGCGTCAGCAGCCATCCCACCAGCTAGTGAGTGATGAGAAATAAGATGAGTACTGTATTCTCTCTCTTATGTAACCTCATTGAAGCCTCCTTACGTCTAATTGGCAGCAATCTAGGCCTGTCAAATTGAATATAATCCCTTCACCGTTGGTTTTAGCCTCACTCTGTGGCTCCGGATGCCTTTACGGAATGACATGGGATGCTGATATTGTGAGTAATGGAGAACACTAATGGAATTGGCATTAGGTAATATATTTGAATAGCTACTGTACAGAACAGAAATGGCTGTTTAGCCTCTGAGCCGAGGATATTGATAGTTCCCTCCTTGATGGTGTTGTTGAAGTACATTGTGTCCTTTCGGGTGAGGCCAGCTCAGATGATTTCACATTAACATGCAATAGATGCAATGACATTGAGCTTTATTATGATGCTTTTCAATTATAGCTCTAATAAATATGTCAGTGAAATTGATTTATTACTTTTATGAATAATGTTTCCGATCTCCACAAATGTTAGTGTTGTGTACTTTTCACGTGCTTAATAACAAAAGCTAAATCATCATGTTTATACTAAAAAAAAAAAGAAAATCAATGATGTGATGAAGTGATATAAACATATAAACTGGATCATTGATTACTTTTTTCTGATGTTTCATGATGGTAATTGAGATGCCATTGGTGCAGGTACACATGATGAATTTATGACATGGCCACATATATGTGTAACAGCTGCTCCAGTTGTTGCCGAAGCAACATAATTAGTGACATTGCGCGACTCCTTTGTCATTCCCTGAAGACTGGCAGAGCAGGCAGAAGTGTTTATACTGTATGTAAACATGTTATTAAGCATGTGTACATACACTTTTGGCTCAAGTGTGGTCATAGAAATCAGGCTCATTTTCCAGTTATTGATATTAATTAAAACAATGTGTAAGAACGGCTTTATAGATCCGATGAAAACGATGCTTCTACATGTTTACTCCTGAATCTCGAAGTTTTGTGGATTGATCCGCAGTAGAAAGTAGTCCCTGGAAAACGCTTGGTTATTCCAGTTTCAGTAATGTTTACTAAAACCAGTTGTGTCCAGCTGTTTAGGAAATGTACTTTTTTCAGATTCTATATTTGTTAACCCCTTTTAAACCTTTTTTGAAGAATTGTGTCTTCAGTAGGAATGAATAGGCTTGGGGTTGAGTGCCACAGACAGGAAATGGTAAAATACTGAGTGAGTTTTTGGCTTTTGGCTTTTTTTGTAGAATTTGTTGATATTAAAAAGAATTCACCTTTTTCTTTCAGATTCAAATGTTGACAAATGACCAAAGGAACATGTATAGTTTGAACTTTTTTAATCATCTTTTTTTTAATTTTTTTTTTTTTTAGTTCTTTTTACTTTTTTTGCTTTACGAAACAAATGTTTGCAGATGTCCTATGAATAAACAACAGCACCCTTTCTCCTTAAAAACAGGGATCCAGCACCCCTGTCTTATCAAGAAAAGAGACCCTTCTTGTCCAATAACAACCTCTCCAGATTCCCAAAGTGACACTTATTTCCTGTATTTGAAATTCGTTTAAGTGCATTAGTAGACAACATTACCGTTTCGATTAATGTGCAATAGCTGAGTTTATGGTCAATGCGAAAAGATATTTACATTGCAGCTATGACTCACATTAACTGTCTGTTTTATCACTTGAGCTAGCATCAGAACTGGAGAGGGAGACAATCACAACACAAGGAGTCTCCTTTCAAGCACGGCCTTCGTAAACAGCAACCTTTACCTACATCATTATCATCATCACCATCATCAGGATTAACTAGACTCTTTTGTCATACCTGTTTTCCGCCAGTAAGACAAAAAGGTTAATAGATAGAATGGTTTAAAATAAAGTTTAGTGATTGTGCTTTTAAAACCAAAGTAAAACAAATAACAAACATTGACGACAACACGAAACATAACAGTGCATTACAAAAAAAAACAACAGAAAAGAAAAAAAAGAAAATTCCCAAAGTGGCACTTTCTCGGGGCAGCTAAATAATATTGCAATTTACAACATGAATGGAAATGATAAAATAATATTTATATTTACTGGCATAATAAAATTAGAATTTGCAAAATAAAACAAGGAAGACAAATTTGAGGTACCACAATGGGTAAAACAAGAGGACATCATGTATACACGTATATTTACAGTCCACCCCTGCTTGCAGCTATTTTATTACAGTAACATCTGACTGTATGGGCTCTCCAAAGTTCTTGTCAAGGCAAGCCGAGTCATGTCAATGACTGGAGCAAGATTTTCACTCCATATTGCATTGGAATTAAACATAAATATACTACTGCGTATTTTGTTTTGAATGCACCATTCTTTATCTTCAGACACGCTTTCCTTTTTTTTTTTTTGTTGTTTTTCTTTTTCTTTTTTTTTTCAAATGGACATAAAAAATGAATAGTTAGAAAAAAACCATTGGTCTGTTTTCCAGATGTAAAGAAACACTACTGATGTACAGTATGATGGCAGCCAACATGATGGTGAAATACTGAGATATTTAAAATTGTAAGAGAAACAATGGTGCTCCACTCTTGGAAAAATCAGGACAGTTCCTCCTTTGTCTCTTCTGTTCTTCAGCTTTCTACCATCTGGGTAAAAACACAAAAACAAACATTTTGGTTAGCATCCATTTTCCAGAACAAGAGCTCGACTGCTAAACCAGCCAATATTAGCTTTTTGTAGACAGATCAGTGTCGTGTATATACAAGCTGATAACAAGGAATTGCAGATTGCAGTGTTGTTCTCTGTTTATGTTAAAAACTAATTGGCATCAGCCAAAATATTTTCATTGGGTTTTTCTAAACTTCCAAATATCGATGTTGGGCTATATTCATATGGTTATCTGCTACAGTCCGAGCTGTTGAGGCTGGCTTGCATACTTGATTGACAGCCTGTACCTCTAGCTCTTCATCTCCTGGTTGTAAGGCCCCCGTGGTGATGAGGCCCATGTCTGCAGGGTTCCTGCGGCCTCCTTCTCCTCTCCGCCGGCCCCCTGAGCCCCTAGAGGACATGGAGCTGGAGGAGCTTGGATCTCGGGGGCTATTGACTGTGGGGAACTGTGGTCGGCTGTAGGGCAGAATGTCCTCTGAACCTTGGGACAGAGACGAGTTGCAGAAGGAATTGAAACTTGCAGAATGAAAAACGCTGTACATGGCACTAAAAGACAGCTTCAAATTGTATTTGCTGTAGTACCTGCATGTTGGCGTGCCTTGCTGGCGATGCTGCCCTCGTGTCTATTCCCTTTCTCTCCATGAGCAGTCTTTTGTCTCTCCTGAGCGTCTCTGCGTTCAGATGAGCTGGTTCTGGGGTCCGAGCCCTCTCGGGCTCTATAGCCCCCTGTTCCTCCTCTCTTGTCTCGACCCTCACCTGCTTTGGGGGAAACCACTCCCCGGCCCTCAAGGGCTGCCTTGGAGGGATGTGTAGGGGACTTAAGCACTGCTGGAGGTGGGATGGGTGGAGGTGGGAGATCTGAAGGATAAATACAGGAAGTAAGAACACATTAACTGCTAACATCAAAGACCAGGGTTTAGATAATTGCACAAGACTGAGGAACAACAATCTGTGTACTCTTGAAACTTTAGTGTGTATCATCTGTCTCACAGCTGCAGTGTGTGTACATACACCCATATCTGTACACGTGGCTGTGCTGAACGGAAACGCCTCTGAACTGACAGTAAACAGAACAGATGACATTAGACAGGCCGAATCTGACCACAGAGTTATGAGATTCGAGTGAGAAGAGGAAAAAGGGGAGCGTGACGGTCATCAGCTGGTTCTCTGACCTGCTCGACTTCCTCTGATGATGAATCAATTCTGCTTGTCCTTGAGCCATTATTCATATGATGCCAGCCAGTGGGCTGCCGAGCCTCACACACATCACACGGTCATCTAAACAAAACGCCAAGAAAGAAGCCTTGTGTGCCTGCGATCGATGGCTTTTCATCTTCTAATCAGCCTCCGACCTGAAGGATGGTTTTGTCGGCGGCAAGACCCATAATCCACAACGGATTAGAAAGTTAATAAAGGTAGCAAGTGCCAACTCACCTTTCTTGCATCCCAATAGCTACCCTTACACTTTTATGATTGTGCAACACTGGACTTTGTGAAGAATCAAAGCTTTTCTTTTACATTTTTTTAATTCATGTTTTTTTTTTTTACACATGGAAGGCTAATGGGGCAGGTGATGTCTTTGCTGTGTCTTGTTGGTGGAATCAGGCGGCTTCAGTACACTTTTCTGATTATCCTCCACCTCCATCCACTCCTCCTGAATACAAAAGGGGGCCAGTCAATATCATACAGCAGAGAGGCGTCTGCAGTTTTTTAATATCTCTCTTGCCTCCTGAGTCCTGCCTCAGTCCGAGTCCGATCAATGCCACAGTCTGTGAGATATAGCTCACTACAAGGGAGGAGCGGGGTGCCTGTTAGATTTATGAGGAAATATCGTTGAGGACGGAGCTCAGGTCTGAAAAGTGTCTCTGGGCTTGCCAAGAAGGGTGTACCAGAGGGCCTGGTGGTTAATTAGGCAGACAAGGCCGAGACAGATCAACAGACAGGAAAGGGTTAACAGAGAGGAGACAGACAGAGGCATTAGAGTCAAACGCAATATGAATCATGAGGGGAATATAACCTGGGTGTTTCCACAGCCACTGTGCAAACAAGTGAAATGAGTAAGTCAAAGAGGGGTAAAGGGTGGGGAAGGAGGGATGGCTCCCTTGCTGGTTCACCTGTTTTGCTGCCTTAACTGGTGTTTTTTCATCTACTTACAGTGGATAGTAGTTTGAGTATGGATTAGTTGGAAATGTAGAGAGACATTAAGCAAATTATAGAAATACACATTATGGTACAATGTGTATGAAGCAAACATCAGTGGTTTTTTTCTCCTCTGTCCTCCTTTACATTTCATTAAATCACCTTCCCTCACCTACCACCTCAGCACCAGTCCTCCAGACCACAGACGGGCCATGTAGGGTGGGGGTGTATAGAGAGATGAGGGAGGGAGAGGGGGGGGGAGGCAATAACCTCCAAATGAAAAACAATCCATTCAGATCAAATGCAATCAGCAGGAGGACTGATGGACAGACAGAGCTGCAGAGCTGTCAGTCCGCCCCCTCGCTGCTCAAACAAAGACGGAGGAGAGGGGAGCAGGGAGAAGAGGAGAGAGCGGAGAGGGATGGAGATCACTCCAAAGGGAGGGGCAGCGGATGGGGAAGAAGCCAGGATATAAGGCTGATGGCAGGGGGCGGAGGTTTGGGGGTGGGGTGGGGTTGGTGGGGTGTGGGTAGCGTTGGATTTTCTGCAGTGATATAGCTGGTCTGGCTCCTAGTGAGCTGGATATTAAATCTCCCTGTCAAGTGCTTCCAACACTCAAGGACACCTGACACTAAGAGGAGAGCCAGCTCTGGGACAGCACATATTGTCCACAGCAGAGTGAGCATGTGCACACAACTCACATATAGATACATTTTAAAAAAAGATCTTTCCACAGGGAAAAAGCAGCTCTCCACTGGTAGGACGTGTGTGTTGTAAACAATGATCCTGTGAAGAGTTCATTTCTCTTTTCCTTAACAAGGCTAAAGCTTTTTGTGTACACCTGCTCTGATATTTAGCCCCCTGTTTGGTTTATGTTCGGTCCCAGCCGACTCAAAGGTGGCACTTCAGTATGAGCCTGAGCACCTGGATCAATTTCATTAGTGGCTAGAGTGGAGAGACATCCCAGTGTCAGCATAGCCAAACTGGGCAGAGCTCCCCTGAGACGACTCTCCCATCCTTCCCCTCCCTCCTACCCACCCATGGCCTTGGCCCCCAGCCCACCACTCGCCCGATCTGTTCAGCACTGATGCAGATTAGGAGTGATGCCATGTATGCATGTGCGTAAAACACATGAAAGGAGATGATTAAAACTCTGGCTCACGGCACACCCATACTCTGTGTCATTTACGGACACTACATTACAGTGAACTGCACTTTTCACTTCCATATCTGCAGAGGGAATAGAGGGAGAGCCATTGATACAAACCTGGCTATCTGTAGTTGTGGGATAAACCTGACCCACGACTGCTGCTACACGTCTGTCTCTCTATCGGCGTGTTGGCTGCGTTAAGTTGTTAATGTCTTTCACAGACAATCATGCACACCCCTGACTACTGACAGTTTCTGAAATAATGTTTTTAAAGGTTTACCGTACAGAGTATTGAAAAAGAAATGTTTGTACCATGTGTACTTAGTTACTGTTCATGATCTAGTATCAACATTTGATTCAAAAACTGTCTTTTCTAACCTCTAAGTAACCTTAGCTAACATTCTATTGTAAAAAAACATGTTCACATCATATTTATTATTTGGATAGGAATCTACAAGAAACTACACGCATTTTGAAAATTGATACTGTATCTTTTATAATACTGAGATGTAATCATATGTGTACCTTCATTATAGGCTTCACGACGCTGGTTCCCCGGATGGCCTGCAGGATGCTGTTTCTGCTTTTTAGGAGGCCTCCTGTGTACAGCTGCCATACTCATGTTACTGTCTGTAGACACCGGGCTGCCAGGACGGTGGCCTGATGGGTTTATTTGGTATTTTCGTGCTGATAAAATAAACACAGGAATAAGTTTGCTTTTTCCATTTCCTCAGAATTCCTGCAACAACATTTCTTGCGGATGTGGCCGACTTCATAAAACCTACCTGAAGCTCCTCCGACGTCCTGGCCCTGTGTGTTGGGGTACTTGGCCACCCTGAGGCCTGAATACTCTGCAGCTGCAGCAACCGCTTGAGCAAAGTCGGCATCAGTGAAGAAGGATCCGTCTGATGAGCTGACTGCACTGGACCTCCCTGAAGAGACATTATCCTCTTCAGAGGCCGACCCCCATCCGTTGATCATGGAGCCGGTCACTGAGCTCTCCAGGTCGCCCATGCTGGACGCAGGCGTTTGCTCGAGCCCTCGTAGCAGCAACCTTCGCGGATGCATCTGGGGATGGTGGGGGTGTGTGTGGGGGTGGGTGTGGTGGTAGTGCATCTTGGCCACCTCTGCATCTGTCTCGTCACCCTCCTCTTCTTCCTCCAGTATATCGTCCTCCTCCTCCATACCGTCGGTGTCCAAGGCCAATGGGCTGGTCATGTACCCATATGTGTGTGAAGGAGAGAGAGGCCTCGGAGGGGGTGGGGGGCTCACAGCGTGGCGCCTGCAAAAAGTAAGAAACACACGGTATCAGAATCCCATCGAATATAGAATATTTTCAGACAAATTAGACATAAAAACAGAAATTGATTCACCTGCCTGTTATCAAAGGAGCACGCTGCAGATTTGACATGTTTTACAAAATAAACTATACTGTAAATCACATGTACTAATGTTTAATTAATGTGTATTAATGCTAACGATTTTGAATTAGGTCCACCACCACATTATGTTCAAGATTTGACAGTTTACAACTATATTATCCTGAAATTGGACCAAGAAAATAAGCAATAGGAAAACAGAAATGCCAACAATGATGTGGGTTGGATATTTAAAATGACTTCTGTTAGCAGTTCAATACTAAATTTATGATTTTTTCCTGCTACAGCAGGAGCTCATCACCAAGCGATGGTAATATAACTTTGACAAAAAAATAAATGGACAAAATTTTGACTGAGATGTATTACTTATTTCAAACGACTTTCAAATTGCTGGAAGTTGATTTTCATGCTGTACTGAAATGAACTGAAACAAATGGCTCCCTGGGAAGTAACAAATCAATCTAAAAGCTAAGATATGCTTTTGAAAAATGGCAGACAGAATATACAGAATTTGGAATTAATGGGCTACAACATGGAGAACGTTTTTGAATTTCAAACAGATTGAAGATCTTGTCTCTCCGTAAGGATTTAAATAATACATATATCTCATCAACATCTTAACTGGAGATGTGGCTGAGCACTCTTCATTTTCTACTTGTTGTATGCTTTTTATCCTAGTAAAGCGTTTGATGTCATGCAGGTATACCTGCGTTCATGGCTGTCAGGCGCGTCCTGGAGCATCGGTTGCATCTCTTCCTGGGGTGAGGGGGTGAGGGTGGCTGTGGACTGGTGACTGTAAGAAACAGCGGCAGGGGAGGACGCTGCCCCTCGGATGGGAGGAGTGGGGCCCCTCTCCATCTCCTCTTCCTCCTCCAGCTCATCAGGCTGCAGGTACATGTGAGAGGGGGGCATGGGGCACTGCATGTCTGGGTCACAGCTGCCGACAGAGAGAAACAAGCCTTGTTACCTTCACATCACTCACTAAAAAACATGAATGTTTATATACTGAAGCCAGAAAAACATGCACTTAATATTCATGCTATCTGTCTATCAAGGTTTGACATGAACCTAGCACTAATAGATAGAAAACCCTTAAGGCAAATACTTGCAATGAATATGAGAAACAGTGGAAAAGGCAAGAAGAATGAACTAGTGTTTAAAAACAGTGTGTGCATGCCTGTCAGATTGTCTGTGTCTTTTTGTCTGCGCAGACATGTCCCACCTTTCTTCCATTGATAGAGAGTACTCCTCTGCGTTCCGACTCGGGGGTGGGTTTGCAGGGGGAGGGGGCAGCAGGTCAGCCCAATTCATTGTGCTCTGTTTGGGTAGTTTGGGGGTGCGCATTCCCTTCTTTTGACCCTGACTCCCTGCTTAAAAAAAATGGGGAAGAAAAAGCACTCCATCAGTCACAAGACACCTGCAGACACATACTTATATTCTCCCCGTCTCTGAAAAACACATCAATTATTAATGTCGAAGGAATCTCAACTTAATGAGCAAGGATATGACAGCAGATAAAATGCATTAACTAGACTGGCTGACAAAGAAAAGATCGTTTTACACGTCAGAGTGGCAAGGCTAATGCAGCCCCCCACTTTATGCAAGTGTGCACACATACCTCTAAGTTATTAAATGATGGAAAATACTATAAACCACAGTAATTTTCTAACAGTGGTATTAAACAGTACCAGAGAAAAGGTGGGAAGAAAACAGGCAGAAAAAGATCCAATTAATACCAAACTATTAGAGTCGTGAACCAATGAGCTGTGAGGTGCAGCGAGCACTAAAGCCTTCTCCTTAATGGCTTGAACTTCAAACGCAATATCAGAATGGATACATGGCATTAAGGTAGCAGTGTTGCATGCCGTCTGCAATGTGTTATCATTTGTCCTTGTCCACAGACAGACATTGAGGCCCTGATGAAATTAGGCTGCTCCGTTCTTGAATTAAAGTAAAGCCAATTAACGGAAGCAATGCAAAAATAAGCAAGGACAAACACAGGAATGAAGTAGAAAGCAGGAAAACAAAACAAAAAAACAGAATTGATAAAAAAAAAAAAAAAAAAAACCCCAAAACAACAAGGAAGTTCTTTTTTTATCTAAATTGCTTTAAACATCTCTTGGATGACATTGCACCCAGAAAACAAAAGACTCAAGCAAACGCCTAGCATGGTGCTCATGCCTTTGTTAGGAGACATTGTTGTCAGTTTCCTCTTCTCCTTTCATTCAGCAATTTTCCACTTTCCGAAGGCATCTCCCTTTCAATTTCTCCTCAAAATAAGCTGACATGGAAATTAATCAAATTACCATTTTAAAGCAACCATTATTAGTGTCTCAAAGTGATTTATTGCTTTTGAGGAAAACTGGGATTTTCAAATGGAGCTGGGGGGGTGTATGTGATTATATGGTTCACAACTATAATAAGCTGGGAAAATACATTGGCAGCTAAATTGAAAAGAGCAAAAAAAAAAAAAAATTTGAGAATAAATCTCCTAACAGGGAGAAAAACGTTTTTGGATATATTGTCTTTCCTGCAACTAGTCTCATTGTCCTTTATACCCCAACCCTCTTACCGGAGGTACTGCTGCTGCCTCGGTCAGAGCTGTTATACGAGCCCCCAGTATGGCTGTCATGGGTCTGGTTGTAGGGGATGGTGGCTGGCATAGGGCTGTCACCTCCTCTGTAGCGGTCTGACGGTGGGCAGAGTGGGAGTGTATTGTTAGTGTGGCCCCGGGCAGACGTCTTGCAAACTCAAAAACATTCAAGCAAAGCAACCACTTGGTAATGAACAAGGGAATGAGGAACCAGCATTTGATTAGCAGCACAAAACCATTTCACAGTGGAAATATGAAAATGTGTATACCATGAAATGACATTACACCGAGCTCAGTGTTCAGTGTTACACATGACAAAAGCCGTGCACTTCATGCTTTACAATTTTTCAGGTGAGTATGTGAACACATGCAACGTCTGCAGGAAAGTCTCAAAACTATCACACCAGATGTGGTTCCTTTCTGCAGGTCCAACAAGGTGATGATAGCTTTGTTCAAAGCGTCTAAAGAGCCAAGAATTATCTTTGTCTTGCCTTTAGAAATCTGACACCAAAGATAAACCTTCACACCTGCCTTCATCACAAAAAGACAAACCAGATACTGTACGACGACAGCAATTCAAGCGTGGCTCACATTTAGCGGCAAAGATTATACATGATTGCTTGAAGGGTGATGAGGGGTTACATGAATGCCATACAGACAGGCAGAAAGAAAGAGTGATGACGCCTATGTTGACTTCAAAAAGGAGCGAGACAGAACCAAGGAAAATATGAGCATGAAACTCTTCTACAGGCGCCCACAGTGAAGCGGAAAGAGCCGGGAGAGGAGAGGACAGAGGGGGGAAAATGAAGCAGAGGAAGATCATGGCTCGGAGTTGACCTCTTTAACCATGGCTGTTGGGTATTCCACACACTCACCCTTGTTCAGCTTGTTTTGCTCCATGATGATGTACTGCAGCTGGGAGCCCATTTCCTGTTTCTGCTGCTGGACCGAGGTGGGCTTCCAGCAGTGTTTCTCATTCACCTCCCCTCCACCCCCGGGTCCGCCTCCGCTCCCTCCGGTTCCTCTGTCTGAGTTTATATTGTTGCCCATGATGGAGGACTGGATGAGCTGGGTGGTGGCGTACGGTGTCGGCTGGCCTCCCGGACCCACAAAGCGTCCATCTTTCAGGTTGGGGCTGTTGAAGGTCTTCATCTCATTGATCTTGTTGGACAGATCTACATCTCCGTAGACTCCCGACTCTGGCACCATGAGGTTGGTCTGCTTGTTTTCCATCTGGTTGTTATAATTGGCGATGCAGTCGGCTGGAGAACATGAGCAGGGTGTTTAATGAATCTCGTCTACTGCTGATCAGCTTTGCAGCAGTATGCCAGTTTGCTAAAAGCTTTGAAACAATAGGGCATCGTCTGACCTACAGGGCTGAAAGTATTTATCTGACGAAAGAAAGAAACATTTACATATTCACGTCAAGCTCTTGAGAGATCACTGCGCCCACCAGAGAGAGAGAGAGATCTCTATTTCCATTTAAAGTCTCAGTTGTGTTTGGGAAATGAAGATCTAGTTAAGGTGAGTGACACAGGTGGTATTACACCTCCCTCGCTCAGTCTCTTCCCAGCCTCACCCGTGACTCAATGTGGGTGTCATCTCTGTTCTTTTCCATCTGACGGTGGGAACGTCTTTGCTCATTGAGAGGGACAGAGAGACATGTCTGTATCAAAGACCTGGAATGAGGCACGCAGTAAAAGCACAGCTCCACTGACAGATCCAATTTTCCCTGGCTCATAAAATATTCAAATCCTCCAGCAGATCTGAGAGCCAGCCTTGCGGTAAATACCAAGGACGGCCATAGGTGCACGCTTGCTCGTGCCATGCGCCTCACGTTTCAGCTGCGTGGAACAGCTCGACACTTCAATGCTTGATCTGTGAAAGCGCCCCTATGGCTGAGATAAAGGGACATTAACTCCTATTTCTTTGCTCTGTCACCTAGTCAGTGATCCTCTTAATGTTCACAGAGTTTAGGTTTGGCACACACACAAAGCATGCGTCTGGCAAGCTCCTTAGTGTCATACAGCGGGGTGTCATGCGAGGAGTGAGGGTTGCCTTTAGCCTGTTATTCCCTGTTAAACATCTCACACCATGTTAAGGTAGAGTTAAACACTTCAGCCTCAGAAGGGTGATTAGCACAGAGAAAAAACTCAACTTGATGACTATAAAGTCTACAAAATGAATTATTAATCCTCATTGGGAGAGGTCTGAGGCAAGGAGAAACTATTGAATTGCTGGATGGATATTAGGCCGAACAGCTGGATAGGAATTATGGGCTGCCCTTAAAGGCATAGTCCCAAAGTGCATAATTTAGAACATAAAGCATTTCATTGCAGTCCAAGTTTCCGTGGATAGGTTTTTTTAAAAAAAGACTTTCATGGCTGAAAATTAATAACATTAAGTCCTGTGTCATCCACGCTGAAGTTTTTGGCTTCAAGTTTTGCTCTGTTCTCTGTTCAGATAGGTCACTGTGTGCCTGAGTGTGTGTATATACTCAGTAGTGTATATTGTATTGCAGTAGCGTATATGCTTTTGAGGCCAAATGTGCTCCCTTTTGTTGACATCTGTAGTAGTGCTGAATAAACTAAAAGGCCACCTGGAGGTGTTCCATACGTCTCTTCCCTTTTTTCCCCTCTCCACCTACCCTACTTAACTTTATCTCATTCACACTCTCTCCCTGCGTCCATACATCTCTGCGTATGTTTTAGCATATACTTAGTCTTCATCACTCCTTTCTTTTCTTTCATCTGGTCTACCAGGTGCACCTCTCTCTATCATTCTCTCTTTCTTTCTTCCTCTGCTTCTGGCCACCGTCTGCAGTCCAGCCTTGACCTCTTCGCCCGCTACACATTTCTTAAATAACTGAGCACTTAGGGGAAATTACATTACCGGCTATAACAACAGTATGGAAATCAGCAGAGCAATTCGATTAGCAACAGAGTAGGGCCATAAGCCCCTCTCAGTGTGCTCCTTTTATTTCCTGCCTAAAACAGCTCTACTTTAACCTCAGATAAATCAAACACACAAGCACACAGCCACTCTTAATCCTAATATTTCTCCAGGTTTTTCTCGTGGAGACCTACAGAAAGGAGAGATACACAGAACAACTCTCCAGGGAGCTAACCCAGATATCAGATTTTACTTCCTTTTGCACTGTGGATTCCCCCAGCGACAATATTTCTTATCTCTACAGTTATTTTGTCAAGGACTGCATCATTGCCTTTGGGGGGGAGTGTTTATTTTGTTTGTTGCCTACATACCTGGTCGGCTGTACGTCGCCAAGTTGCTGTCGCTGTTGCCATTGCCTGCAGTGCAGCAGTTGATGCTGCAGTCGTTGTGGTTGGAGCAGGAGTTCGGCCATGTGTCAGCCAGCCAGGGCTGAGTGGCAGATTCCCCAATGTTTAGCAAACCAGGCCTGGTTTAAAAAAAAAAAAAAAAAATGGGGCCAAATGGTTAACAATAGTAAGAGACTAAGCCAACACCACAGTGACATTTATGTGAATGAACTGAAACACCCACAGTAACACAATATTTGAAAGAGAAGATTATGTGGAGTTTATTTATCCAGCAGCTGAGAATAGAAAAACTAGAAATCCGGCTTTAGTACTTTTTGCCTTTTGGCCACACATACACACACAAGACATACACACACACACACACACACACACAAACACACACACACAGGCCCATGGAGCACATTAGAAAAAAAGCCCAGCTAAATAGATTGTGTGTGCTTGACTTGCCCACAGCCGATGACACTTTCCCTGAGCCCTCGTGAGCATTAGCGATCCGCCTGGATTAGACAGCCAGATAAAATTCACTCCCAATGTTGCGAAATGCGCGTCCTGAACAGGCAGTGAACCAAAAAACTCTCCCAGAGTAGATTCCATGGTGTCACACAACATCTCTATCATTTTAAAAAAAGTTTTTTTTTTTTAGCTCTATGGAATGAAAGAAGAGAAACTCGAGCAGAAGAAAAACCCATGCGGACCAGTCTTTCACATCATCGTCTGGCTATCCATCTCCATTGTTTCCATGTCTTGCTCCTGTTTCTCCGGCTTTAATCCCAACACAATACAAGATCACTTGTTCAACAGGATTCTACTGTACAACCTGACCTCAGGCCAAACACTGAGCTTTAAAAGAGCTGAGAATAAATAGCTTCCTATTGCTCATGAAATGAATCAATCTAACATGTAAAGAGAAGTCAGACTACTCTAGCAGTGCCATACATTGTTTCAGTATTCAAATCTCCACAGAATGACTCCAGTTTGCATTTCCCAACACTGAATTTGCATTGAATTACGTTTGCTCGTTCCCACTCAAATGACTCATTTCTTGGATTAATTTTGGGTAATGAACACATTTGTCTTGTACAGCCAAATACAATCTCAAAATAGCTCCTCAATCACCCCGGCAGTTGTATGTTGATATTAAATGGCCATTGTCTTTGTGCAGAGCTGACACAGCCATGCTGCATATGGGATTCAATCATAGAACTGGATAATATAATGAATATGGATTTAGTGCTGATGGCTTCAAGCTAACTATTCATTAACACATGAACAACACACACACACACACACACACACACACGTAAACATACCATACAACAATGTGTACATTTTGTATTCTTAGTAAAGCGAGGGCAACAAATCCTCCCTTCCCTTTTTTTGTCTACTCAGTTCTCTGTTGTATGAAAACGTGCCAAACGCCATCCAGCGGAAATACAAATGAGTGTTAGCAAGTTGAAGCAGTGTTTGCCCGGTCTGATTCTGTACAGTCTCACTGTTTGTGCACAATGCACCATTCCACAACATGAAGAAGTGTGTTGTTGTTGTTGTTGCTATGTGTGTGCATGTATCTCCATTATATATGAGTTTTATGGTGATGCTACGGCACAGCCTTGTGGCTGGATGTGGCTCTCCACTATATGGGATGGGAATGGGCTCCTGGCAGACTATAGGGCTTTGTTCCTGTTTGTATCATACTTAATGCACCTCCTTTACAGCTCCTCAGCTCTCTGCTGCTTTTAGAAAGGCACAGCACTCCCCCTAGTGTCCGTCTACCAAAAGTACACCTGCCCAACCCTACGCATCTATTCAAGAGATTTAACATCCCTTTGTATCTGTGATTTCTATGTGTAACAAATTCCCCAAAATGTGTTAAATATTTGAAATATATTAAATATTTGAATATTTTTAAAAAACAATAACTGAACTCTTACCTTCCAGCGCTGCTTACACCTTCCCCACCTCTCTGATATGCCACTGAAAAGAGAGAAAATAATGAGTTTCCAACATTATTTCTCGACTGTTACCACTGTGATCACATCACCATCTTTGCCATTGTCATTCAAGGTCAACACAAATTTATTCATTTCATTCTGAATTGTCAGGTTTGCGAGCGATGATGGGAGTGGATTCTTTTTATGAACGTGTGTGTCAGTGTGTGTGTGTGTGTGTGTGTCTGTGTGTGTGTTATTGTATCCGTTCAAGTGAGAATGTGCGTGAATGTGTGTGGCATCATTTCGGCTGAGTCACACAAACAGCAACAGGAGCAGGAGGAGGATGTGTAAGAGGCTTATGAAGAACAGAGAGGCAGAGCTCTTTGGTTGTCTGGCTCAGGTTCAGTGCGTTTGAAGCTCCGTGTGCTGCAAGTTGGACTCTTTCAAGGAGCTCTAAGCTGCCGGTGTGTGAAGGGGAGATAAACTTCCAATTTTAATTACAATCTCTTCCCTGAGAGGAGAGATGGTGGAAGAGGGGTAGGTAGGGCCTTAGCCATGTCGATTCCCCGTCTCTTTTTCAAAACAGGAAGTGTGGTTTTGGCCTCTGCATGTAGCCAGAGGAGCTCTTAGATTAACTGTCTTTAATGCAAAGTATCACAAACTAGTTCTAGATTAAAATCAGCATAATTCCCTTTTACATCCTGGTTTTACACTGGGTACCAGGGCAAGGATTTTCTTCTTAAAGAGACAGAAACCTAACATGCAAGGAGTGTGTTTCGCCTTAAAGAGTTCCAGCAGGTCATGCAACAATCTTGCAACTGCAAAATTATTCGACCTGATTGCAAGCCTCAGGGCAGGCGGAAACAACACTGCTACTGTTAAGGTCCAATCTCTGCACAGATAGGATCAGTCAGTGTGACCACAAACACATACTGTACAGTATTGTCTCTCTCCCTTTTACTTTCCTCTCACCCATTCACTGTTTCACAATTGCAACTGCACTAAGCCCTGCCAACAGTGCTGACACACCTCTGGGGAACAAAGAATTTCAGGTGGATGAAAAGTCCAGGAGTAGAAGAAAAAGGAGGAGAGGACTGTAAACACAAACTCGCAAGGAGACAACGATAGAGAGGCGCAGAGAGAGCTTTTCTTTTATCTGTTTTACGCTGTGTCACTTCAGTTCACAGATAACCTTCTTAGCTCTGCTGCCGCTCGCCTATCTAATTGGTGTGTTGGGAGTGCTGGTGGTGTGTCATTCTCTTAAATCCCATCTGAAGTTGCCAGCAGCCCTTTGATCAAGTTACCACTAGTTTTAACAGCTTCTCAGTAGTGTGGCCTTCTTGTCTTTGAGCATTATGTTCTGACACGACACAAACATTTGGTGAAACATTTATTTCTAAACGGTGCCGATGATTGGCTCCTTTTATTGATACACATCAAGAGCCCCTCTTCTTCTCTACAGTCAAGAGCCCCTTTTATACAGCCTGTTCAAGGCAAGAATGTTGCACCTTTATTCCACCATTCTGGATAAAAGGTACAAACACAGTTGTTGTTGAAGCAATAAGCTGGCAGCAGAGCCACATCTATGTTTGTGTATAAGGGAGAACTGGCATGGCAGGCCAGATGCTGATGGTCTATCTATAAAAGCAGCTTTATACCCGCGTTGTTTGATTCAGTATAAACAAACAAAGCCGATATAATGACGGGCCTTCTTAACCGCAATATGGCAGGATCTCTGTTTCAAAGAGGCTAATCACTCTGAGATGGCTGACCATTAAAGGTAGTGTTCCACAAACGTAGTGACAAGGCTGGTGCACAAGCAGAAAGACTGAATAAAAACAGATTGCTTACTGTATGTAGTGCAAAAAAATAAAAAATAAATCAGTGCTTACCTGTTGGTGTGAAAGTAAAGGACGGCACTGTTGGGACAGAAAAAAGGAAATAAAATCATTATTGTGCATCTGTACTGTCTCGAATCAGTTCCTGTGAGATGATTTTTATGCTTCATCACCACATAACTCCTGGTAAAGTACATAAATCCATGAAATGTATTTTAGACTGTATTCTCATGCTCCTTGCTGCCCTCAAGTCTTTGATCCCCTCAGACATCCCTGGACCCTGACTGGGGGAAAGCGAGTGTTGAACCAGCTGCTGGTTCAAATCCTGGCCCAGACTGTCAGAGGCCCCGCTGGGTGGGGGTCACACACCAGAGAGATGTCTGTTGCTATCTGTAACACTCACATCATCACCCACACAGCTCAATTACTCACACTCCTGCATGGATGGGCTCCTTTTGCAAAAACATCAACCTACTCCAGGTTGATTTAGAGTCTGTATCTTCTATAAAAATGAACTTTGTTTTTGCTGTCTTTGAAAAATGTAATACTATTTGCAGTTGATGCAATATTGTACTATGTTGGTAGTCATCCAGGGCAATGTTTTACTGTTGACATCTGCCTTTTAAACCTAAAACTGCATCTGAGAGAAACATCTGAGAAGATAGACGCCACTTTTGTCACATTTTCATTTCCCCAAACAGTTAATTCATACAGTTCCTGCGCCAATAAATATCATTTAAATGCCAAAATCCTCTTGCCCTGTTTGAATCTCTCCTCTTGGTGCTCAAAGAAGTGTAAAGATTTGAGGAGTTGGATGTCTTTTATCTGTTTTTGTGAATGCCTTTGAAGAAGAGACACTACCACTTGGTAGGCAAAACAGTCAGTGAGAAATGTGAACGTGACTGAAATATATAAATCAGCTTCCTCTTCTGTCACAGGCCTGTCACAGACGCTCAGTCCCAGGCTAGATGAAGCTGTAACTGAGCTATGACTTTGATGAATAATTATGTGGTTGCTACAGTCTTGCTTCTTCCTCTTCTTTTTTCTTTAGCTGATCTGTTTGGACACCGTGAGGTTTGTACAATTGGAGAAATACGAAAAATACGAAAAAGCTATTTGATTTTTTTTTTTTTTCTTTTGAGTTGACAAATTGAAATATGTAATCTATTAGGAGACAACACTGCAGCACACAGATGTACACATTCAGTCCCGATCCAACCTATTTCACCCTGAGTGCAGATTGTTGCTTCATGTGGTTGCAATTATACTCTTTTCAAAACATTCTTAGTTACCAGTTCCAACAAAGACCGTGGCCTCTTGTGGTCTGGAGACGCGAGGAGGGAGAAGAAAGGGGGGGAGCGTGACTGCCTACTGTGCCCCTGAAGAGCCTTTTGAGTTTATGTGAGTAAACATCAACACAGAGAATCACACAGGGCCGGAGGGTAATCTCAGCCTACACAGTATCGTCGTGTACCGCCTGGCCACAGATCATTACTGCACTAATGGAGCGTTAGAAGTTACTTCTTCTGTCTCAACACATTCCCTCTGAATGACCTCTGTTTTTAAGAACACAGGCGATGTTTAATAATGTTTATGAGGGTGTTACCTTGGATGAAGATGTCTCAGATTGCATGCGTATCATTGCTTCACATAGCGGAACTGAAATGTTATCTTGACAGTGTTTTCAAGGTAATATATGTCATAATGGGGGAAAAAAGAATCAGTTCTGACCATTATAATCCACACAGGTATTTGTAAAAGACCGCAGAGCCTAAAGAAAAGCTTAGCTGTGGTGTCTCTTACTTTCACATGACTCACAGTTCCCACTATCAACAAGAAGTGCAGTGGATTCAGAACATGGATGACGTTTGTTTTCTGTGTGATAGCCCCAGGTTAGCTGCAGCTATGTCAGTCCATTGTCTGTCCGTGTGTGTTTCAAGGTTGAAGGTCGATCTCCTCTATCCCTGGTAGTCAGCAGTAAACCTGAGCCCAGAAGTGGGGATGGCGCAGGTAGCGCCCACAGGCAGCAGCTGCACAGCCCAAGGCCACACATTAAGCTCGCCTACACATAAATGAGACTCAGAAAGAAAGGCTAATAGCTCTCTCTATACTCTAACTATTGTGGGCAGAGGTTGGGCATGTCATGAACCCTGTCACTTCCACTCAAGCCATATACAAACCCACTGGGTTACGCTGTGGCGGCTCTAGGAGGGTTGCACCGCAGCCCGAACACCCGAGGGCTGGGATTTTAGAGATTTTTGAGAACACGGTAAAGTGAAACTATGAACAGAATTTCTAAATGTTCAACTCCTTCATATCTAAAGGTCTCTCTCTGATAGGACAGCAAGATTACTTCAAGCATGTGAAAATGTCAGTGTGTCCTTGATAAAGACGCCGAGGCATTTTCTGTTTCCAGTCAGACGGGAGTTGCTAAAAGGGGAGTTGTTGGACCTCAAAATATACTTCACTGGAAACACTCTTCTTCACACGTCCTTGCAGAATCAGCACGACAGAAGTATGAAAAAGAAATAAAAGACGTCTTCATGCAGCAATCTCAGTGGGAACTCACATCACATCTTAAAGTACTCTACTGCAGAGTACTTTCAGTTAGACTTCACCCAGAGCACTCTACAAAGACATCTCTCTGTGTGCGACAGGGAGGATGTGAAGGAGGGTTGGCAGCATTTTGAATGAAGAAAAGGGAGAGGACTGGATTGAAACATGAGTGAACACACTAATAAATACTGCACTGCATTTCCTGCCGCACATTTTTGTAAGCGAGAATACCTCTTGCAACCTCAAACCAGCGCAGGAAATTTAGAAATCCAAGCGGACCGAGTTCCTGATGGTGTTAAATGTTGCGCGCGTGTACTGACCTTTGCGTATGCCTGCATAGCTGCTGGAGAGGCCGTTCCTTTTCTTTCGGTGTCTGTACAGCCAGATACTGAAGACCATGAGGATGATCCAGCAAGCAGCTCCTATGCCTGCTATAAAGGCTGGCTGCTTGACCACATCTGAGATCTGCTGGGACAGGGGGTTCTCCGGGGCCTCGGTCTCTGTCATTCGCCCAGATGAATCTGAGGATGAGGGATTGGGGAATGATGGGAGGAGATGTGAGAGAATGATTAAAAATGATTTGAAAAAAAAAGAAAAAAAAAAAAGATTCAGTTGGTGTGTAGCACAAGTGAAATGAAGGGAGTTAGGAATGTGTAACCAGGGGAGAGAAGAGGAAAAAAAGATAAAAATTTAAACCTAAAACTCAAACCAAGTGGAAAAGTCTGAAATAGGGAAAATGTATCTAAAATAAATGGAGTTAAAACAGTACATAGCTATGAACATTCCTTCTTCCTCTCGCACAAAAAGAGTCTTCATCTCAGTGGGTGTGTGTGAGGCTGGCTTGTGAAAACGGGAGTCCTTTCTCTCTATTATTCAGAAGGCTTTCATCACAAATCTCATACAACAATGGCGAGCGGACGAGAGCAACCAAAGACGTTCAAACGGAGCCTGTGCACCACGCCAGCCTGATGGAGCCAGATAGCAAAACACAGAGAGGCGTCATTTACACTGAGCGATGCTGGTTTCACAATCATATGAATAAATCCAGCGAGATCATCCTCAAATACAGACGCCAGAGTAATTAGCAAACTGAGGCGCGTCTGTGAAAAGCTGAGGTGTAAATGCCTTGAAGCTGTTCCTACTGTGAGATGCAGTGCACAGGCACCGTCTGTACGGCTGCTCACAAACAACCCGCTCTCGGCCTGTTTTTCTCATCTGTCTATTCTCTCTGTGCTTTTCCCTCACGCGTGATACATGAAAGACTTCTCTGGGACGCCCCACCCCCTCGCCTCACCCCCCCACCCCCACGCCATTCTGAAGTTTCTTCATGTTCGTGTTACTTTGTCTTCATCCCTTTTTCTCAAGTCTTTCATGTTGTAGCCACTCTCCTCTATCAACCCTCTAAGCCGGAGGCGGAAACACTTCCCCAAAGAAGCCAGCGCCACGCCTCCATCCCTCCATATCCTTCTGTCTGTCTCTGTCTCAGCCACTCAGTCCATGTCTCCATTCGGGTTTGCCTCTCTTCTCACTTCTCTGTCTTCTCAATTTGTGGCTCTGTCTGGCCCAGTGAACGGAGCATTGCCAATGTGACTAAGCAGCCCACAAGGGACTGCACAGGTATCTAGGCTGGGATGACGCATGCAAGCTCAGAGTGTGACAAATGCATTTGGGTGAGGCGCTGGTCCCCGAGGCACATTGTTCCACTCCAGTGTTGGAACACGGCAACAATCACCACAGGAACTCTTCAAGTGAGAGAAATTGTATCAGTCACAGCCGATGCTTCTTCATGCCCATCCCAGCCCACTCAATCACACATTTAAAACCAGATGGAGTTCTCTCTCTCTCTCTTTCTGCCTCATCCTGGTATTCATGTGTTTTCCATCCCTCTCCTGAGTAGGCCAGCTCAGAGCTTTGGGGAATAAAAACTGACAAAATATCTCAAAATATCTGTCTGTCTAGACAAAAAGGACAAAAAAAAAAAAAAAACCAACCAAGAAGTAAATTACAACAACTAGCCCCAGTGCAGTCTACACTGTGGTTCTTAGTATTAATAACATGTCATGCTTGTGCCCAGAGTGCAGGATTCATTATTGCCTTTGTTGTTCGAAGCGAAACAGAGACAGAAAACATTGCATCCTCGAGTAGAGAATGGAGCAGGGTGGGGCAGCCAGCGCAACAGCTCTGCCACACAGGAATTTAATGCGCCCGTGTTGATCGCACTGCCAGCGACCGAACCTAAAAGCCATTCGAGAGTGCACAGAAACTATAAAAGTTCCCTGTCATTCAAACTCATCACACTCTTCCGTGGCAAGTTTGATGATGTTTGTGTAGCAGTAATCACTTCAATTACAGTTCTGAGGTATCGCTGTTAATTATGAAAAGACAAGCAGGCAGAGGCTTGAAGAAAGGGAATTACATAATTGCCTGTTTACTTGGCAAAAAGTCTTATTACTGAAAACCTCTTAATTTTAGATGACTGGATTAATGTCATTATTATTTTTCAGGCGACTGGTGATTGATGGTTCTGTGTGGAAGGATTGCCAGAGGACAAAACACACCGGAATACAGCAAATATATCCACCAGAGGGAAAACAAAATGATTATGTCACCTCCTGTGAGAGAGAAATAAAAGCTTGTTTTTAACTCACCAAGTTGGAAGAAGGTGATATCGCTCTTGACCCCAGGACCGGCCCCGGTGCCGGCCGCTACCTCCACACTGTAGCGGATCCCCGGGGCCAGGCTGGGAATCAGCACGGATAAGGTTGAGCCGTCAACTGTGCGGTTGATGTGGTACCTGCTCTCATTCCCCAAACACCAAATCTGCCATAACACAAGACAAAGAGAAAGTGGGAGATTGAGGAAATGTTATGAGGGTTTCCTGACGACATTCAGTGTGGTAGCGGCCACCAATCTGCGTCCATATAATTGGATGGTGCTGCTATTGCAACATTTTAGTGCACTGTGGGTATTGTGTTACATCTCTGAGGTAGCAAAAGATTTTACAACACGGCTTTATGTTTTACTGGCTGCGCTCAACACAGGGTCAGTATTAGCCGAGGTAGCCATAACATGTCTCAGTGTTGCCTTAAGCTCATGAAAAACAAATGGGGATCACGACTATAACCCAATTTCAGCAGAAGCTAAGTGCTGTCAATCACAGGAAGGAGTGCGGTCTCCCAGGCTAACTCAGACCCAGGTCACAAAGACAAGTATACATTCACCTCAGCATGAGGCCTGGAGACCTCCACATCCTGAACCCCTGACAATCTGCTTTCTTTACCCCCAACCTCCTCCCAGCAGTTAACCCGGTTAACATACACACCTCCTTGGGTGTGTACCATACATGTGTGCACGTGTTTGCACTTCTATGATGAAGCCACACAGCACTGACATTTTCTGTGTATCTTAGAAATTGCGGTGAGTGGAATTGCCGCTAGGGACCGGGCTCGGTAATGAGCAGGGAACACTCTCAGACTGGACTTAAAAACCATGAAATTACTCTATCACTCTATCACCAGAAACATTTACCTGGAAAATTAACAGCGGCTTAACTTTTCCACTGGCTCTGCTTCATCCTCCCTTCCACCACTAACATATATTCCCTGTGACATAAAAAAGGCTTTCCAATTAAAATACAGGACTTCTACAGCATAATGAATGCGAGGACAGTGCTGCCCAAAGTGAAGCTATTACAAAAAGAGCACACATTGTCAAGTAAGGAGGAGGAAAGAAGAATCACTGTGGGTTTAAGAACGCATTAGCACAGCTCCAGACCAAAGAAATGACTGGAATTATAATAAACATCTATTTCTTCATTGTTATGTCCTTGGTCGCTATTATAGCTTCTTCTCCACTCTACAAAATACACTTTTACCTGCCTCTGCATGGATGTCTCTTCTTTTATAATAATCTACATTTTAGTTAAGTTTTATGTAGTTTATCTCATTCTTTCACTTTTCATTTACATCGGTAAAAATGAACACTTAAGTTACATTAGATACATATTTGTTCTCATGTAAACCCCAACATTTTATCTCCACTAATCCCACTAGGATCTGTGATCACCAGGGAACTACCGATCATTTCTACCATTAGTGCCACAGAAAAGGCCCCTCACTACTCTTCACCTTTGAAACAGCACAGGATGTGTGAGTCTGCTCTCTCCACCTGATGGCACTGTTTCACAACACTTTCCACCAGCTCCCCTGCTTTCAACTCCTTTCCTCCTCCGTCTCTGAGCCTCTGCTGCACCGAGGAGGAGTAGCACAGAGGAAAGGTGTGCCCCCACCAGGAATTCATTACCTTTTCCATGTCTGTGCATTGTCCCTTTCTCTGTTATCTGCTGTATCTGTCTGTATCTCTGTTTGTTTCTCCTTTGTGTCTCTCTACATCTACAGTTTGAGTCCTGCTTGCTCAGACCTGAGGGAGCTGCTGGCAGTTTTTTTTTTTTTTTTCTGTGTTACCTTGTACTCCTGGACCACCCCATTCTGCTCCTCTTCTGGAGGGGGTTGCCAGGAGACCACGATGGCAGTCCCATTGTCCCCACTCTCCGTCACTGTAACCTCACGAGGAGGGGCACTGGGAGCTGAAAGGGGGCAGACAAAAGATTTAAAAAAAACACACCTTCATACATGATACTGATTTTTTTTTTTTTCCATAACTGCATGCAGTCTCGCCCTGCCTCCCCTCATCCCATTCAGCCGCCAGAATTTGTTCTTTATCTCTGTGTGCGACTGAGGTGAGAACAAAGGACAAATTATCAAAATTATGTCACTTTCATCTGAAAATTGAGTTTGTTTAATACGAATGATTTTGTGAGGAAATAAAAGCAAATAACTGTTTTCCTTAAAACAGACAGGGAGTTATGATAGTGGGGAGTATGGCGGTGTGTGAACGCCAACCTATGGTCCAATGGTAATTACACTGAAATAATTATGAATGCAACATAAAAGAGGTAATCACAGTGTGAGTGAGTGTTATAAAAACAAGCATTTTTGTGCTTACGGGAGAACAAACATTATGTATAGAGCCCCGAAAACAATTATCAACAAAATTGGGAACAAAGGAGAATCCAGCAGAAAGAGATCAAAACACTCCTACACATGTAAGACACACAAACGCACAGACACACAAAGACACACACACACAAAGACACACACACACAAAGACACACACACACACACACACACACACACACACACACACACACACACACACACACACACACACACACACACACACACACACACACACACACACACACACACACACACACTCTCTCTCTGGTAAACACTTTGCTCTCACACTTCTCTAAAGTGTTTGCTACAGATTGAAAATTTGCAGTTGGGTTTCAACCAAACCTCATGAGACCTCCACAACCACACCCTGTGAAAAATTAGTACAACACTTGCACTGGAGTGTTGTGTATGGGTTTCCATAGGGCCTTTTTAAAGAGCTGAACATCCACCCCAGCATGCTTGAATGCACCACATTTGAACATAACATAATCCTGCCCTCACTGCCTGCTGTGAACAGCTGTTGTATGCTCTCGCACATACAAGCTGAGCATATAAAATTGTGTAAACATGAAAACATGCATGCACACATGCAAGCGAGCGAGCACTGAAGCACGCTTGCACACAGTCACACACATATTCACATCCCCCCCACCTTCTTCCAGCGTCTTGCCAATTTTGACATCGCTGTCTGTTCCCTGGAATTCGTTGAAGAAGGGGCGGACTTTGAACTCATATGTGACTCCCTTCCGAAGCTGCGGCACGACGGCGCTGTCCTCCCCCGGGGTGCGCACCTCGAACACAGCCCATTCAGTCCTCTGCAGCCCCTCCGGTGAAGGCCTGTACATCACCTTGTAGCCCTGTATGTACTGTGACTGCTGCTCCACCTAGTGAATGGCACAGGGACACAGACAAAGACAGTGTCAGCTTGACTTGATTACATGCTTCACAGTTCACAGTGGAAAATGATACAGTAATGTAATAGCTTGTAGCATCGCCGGACAACTGTAGATTCATGCAACTGATACACGAGGCGGTGGATGGAATGGGGTGCTAACTCATCACATCACCCCTCTGTTTATCCATCCACATCTACATCTCTCTCTTCGGCTGTCTGTCTATGCGCCATTTGGAGCAGCAGCGATTTGTGAAAACCACAGTATGAGGTCATTGGCCAGAGGTTCCTCTATGTCTGGAGCTGGTTAAATAGGGCCCAGGCTCCCAGAACAGCCTGTCTCATCCTGTCCTGCTCTCTAGTGTACTGCCTGGCTGCTGAAGTCAAGGAAGACGGGGGAAAAGTGGATCTTTATACGGAGAACCAGAAGTCGAGAATACAACAAGTTTTACAGTGCCTGATGTAGCTAAATAAAGACAATAAATGGAACTGGAAAGGATTTGTCTGTTAGTTTAATCTAGGGATAATTAATGTCGCTTTGTTATCCAGCATGGTTGGGGAAAAGAATAACCGCTAACCGGTATGCTAATATCCCTACAAGTCCCTGTGGAAGGCAAGCAGCACTGGCTTGTAAAGATTTTAGTGATTTCTTTATCCCTCCCCTGTAAAATATGCTGCCGGCTCAGGTGGTCTTCATTAGCCTGAAAAGTGTGCAACCATTTACCGCGAGACAAAGGAATATGTAGAACCAAGAAACTCTACACTGGGAATAGATTTAACACCACAAAACCAGGGAACTGTGGCGCTCGACTACAGCGTCAGTCTCCCTCATGCCGCATGTTTTTTTCCTGATACATTCCAGGGTGACAGGGTAACTGGGCAGTAATGTCTTAAATCAGTCTTGACGTGTCACTATCCTTTTCACGTTTCCTCAGTCCCATTCATCAATCACTGTGGCACTTCATAATACCTGGGAATGTAGGGGTGTCTTTATGTCTAAAGGTAAAAACGGACTGTTCTCTGCCTTCAGTGAACCATACCCCAGACTAATATCTATATATCTATGTAAGGTAGACAGCTGTAATGCGTATTTATACTGTGTCATAATAAAAAATAAAAAAAACAACTCATAATACATTAACCGGATCAATTGCAGCTTGTACCAGCAAAGAAACACCAACATAAGCTCCCAGTTCTACTTCTACTTCCTCCTCTTCCACCTATCCGTTTTAACATCTGTAAGCCATTTCCACTTAAGAGCATGAGTTGGCCGCCTCTTCCTTCTCACTTGTATTATTTTAACAGCCGTCAAGTGTTTTCAATCTGAGAGGGCACAGACTGGCACGCCACACACTATTATATGCCACTATATGGCCTATTGCAGAAGGCTGGGCTCTGTAGTTAAGCTTTTGGGCGGTTGAGTGGTCCGCTGTGGGCAAAGCTGCAGATTTTTGGTCTCTGGCCAGCTGACCAGTTCAGGCTAACGCCAGATGGATACTAAGAACACTTGGATTGTGTTCCAGGCTGCTCACTGCAGTGTCCTTCCTCTGCAGGGTGCTAGGACGTTAGCACATTAGCTCGGCTGAGTTGCCTGACAAATTGACCATACGCATATCACTAAACTAACCTTGGAGCCTTGGTGGTCAGTGATACCAATGATCCATATGGCAATCTGTATGCGGCTGCAGCTGTGTGAGAATGTGACAAGAAAAAGTGGCAATAATGCATTCAGGGAGAAAATGATACTCACTGTCCACTGCACCCTGACAGATGAGGAGGAAAGAATGGTGGGGTTGTGCAGGTGGATTACCACTTCTCCCAACTCCCTTTGGATCTGACGATGGTCCACACCCTGGCTGGTGGGAGGGATATCTGTGTGCAGGAGCACAGACATTAAAAAATGAATGACCTTGTCTTAAAAAAAAACAAAACACCACTGTACTGTAGATCAAATTCACATCAGTAAGAGGGCAGTTCTCACCTTGTGTTTTCACAGCATCAGTGATAGGACTGGGATCACTCAGCCCATAGGCATTGGCTGCCCGTACTAAGAAGAGGTAGACTGCGCTGGGCTTCAAGCCCTTCAGTACAAATGACTCAGTTTTCACATGATCTGCCAGGGTCTGCCAGCTGCTCCCTGATGCATGACTGTGGAAGCAACACAGAGAATGAAACTTTCAAAGGTTTCAAGAAAGCCATGGAATAATTAGTCTATTGATGGGCAAGTTGATTAGTTTTACCTGAAGGCCTCTATTATATAGGAGGTGGGTGTGGCTCCAGCATTAAGATTCGGCTTCCAGGAAAGGGTGACGGAAGTGCGGGTAACATCTGTGACCTCAGGTTTAGAAGGGGCACTGGGGATCAGGTTTGGGTCAGTAGGTCTGTTTGGCTGGACTGGGACTCCAAACTCTACATGTAGAACAGAGAGAGGGATACAAACAAGTCAATGTACTTTATTGCTATTTTCCAAAAAAACCAAAGCCACGCAAAAACCCTAATTTGTTTTGCTCTTTCATCAATCAGAATAAATAATGAAACATACCCAGCAATTGAAAAAACAAAACAAAACAAACTACATTTGTTAGAAAAATAATGGGCAATATATCCTGGACACTATTTGATTAGCCTTACCTTGAACCTCTAAATAGGCTTTCCATGAGGCCTCTCCGCTGGGTGTGGAGGCAATGCAGGTGTAGGTGCCAGTGTCACCGAGCTGGAGGGGGTCGAGGGGAGGAAACGTAGTTAAATGAAAACCATTTAAATGTGTGTTACAGTCTTCTAAATAGGTAGTAGTATCTTTTCCCCCGTCAGCCTCTTGCTCCCTTTCTCCCTGCTCCCCCCTGCGCTACTTATTGACATTCTGGTGGAGTCAGTAGCAGGCAGCTGTCATTGCCTGATAATCTCAGTATCATCTCTTTCATAGCAGAAACTGGGGGAAAGCAGCTGGAAAGGCCAAGTGACAGCCATTCCTAGTCAAATGGAAAAGGTTTTCACAGGATCATAGACTAATTGGAGACCTTTTGTCTCTCTCTACCATCCCCCTGGGTACCAAACATGGAAGTCACTGCCCTGTTCAACAGATGTGGTTACAATCTGCACTGAAGATATATGTTCAAACCTCCATTATTCATACACTTTTAGATATAACTTTGTTGGGAAAAGTGGGATCCCAAAGATATGTTGAGATATAGTGTAGTTACATGTTCATTTTGGAACAACACTGGAAAGCACTTACTTCCCTAATCCTCTACCAAGGCTGAACAATCCTCTAAGTTTGTTATTTTAATAATGGCAAGTATAATCTGAATTAGATCTGGACCTGCATCAAAATACACAGTGAGAGACAATCATGTGGTGCATGCGCCAGATTCTTTTTTCCCTGAAAGTGCAGCAGTTCATGAGAAAACAGAGTTGAAAAAAAAGCTCTTCTTGGATCTGTACCTGAATCGGAATCCAGACCAAAAACTAATCATTGTTTCTTGGCTCATAAACTAAATGTCTTCCAAATTAGCTGAAATCGGTTGACGGGTTTCTGAGATATCCGGCTAGCTAACAGGCTAATAAACAAAACAACAAAACATAACCCCGCTGGCAAAGGTATACGGCATATTTTCATATTGCCACGTTTAAAAATGTCCGCCCTGTCAACTGCAGTCAAAGTCTATTGGTAAAACATAATTCTGTTGTGGTTTGTTGGTGATATATATTACGCTAAGGGCTACTATGCTGGTGTGTAAGCAAGATAAATAGAGAAAAACAGAAAGAGATAAATTGAGTGTGAATACAGTCTGTCCTGCCAGTGACCCTCAAGGTGTGTATTATTTTGTCTGGCAGGTAAGAAAATGTATTAAACTCTATAAATTACCTCACGCATCACAAACGTTTTGATTAAAAAGTTGTCCGGGAGAAATGACAAGTTCATTAATGTACAGTGCCTGCGGAGTTTACTCGGCTGCAGCGGGAGAGGGATTCAGACGCATCCCCCTCCTGCCTGTCTCACGCTGGCAACCCAATCACACCGCAATCTTGTCACCACAAGACACGCCAGCATTCATCAGAACGCCGCAAACTGACGTGAACTCTGACCCCCGTGTCGCCTCCATCTGGAAGACACGTCAGCACCCCCTACTTCTCTCTCCCGAAGAGTGTGTTCAGCATCACACAGCTTGCCATCTCGACCGCGCACACATATGTGCCGGCACACAACGTTACACACAAAACCCACTGTGTTTGCTGACTGACAGGAACTACGGACTGTTCGACTTCACAGACTCCATTTCAAACCCACGACAACTGACTGACAGCCCGCAGAGGGCTGGTTGCTGGCAGGGAACACATGCTTTATTTACCGACCAGCAGGGGTTGGCCAGCACATCATTGATGTGATATGTACAGCTTTGAAGTTTATTTGAATGGCTTGAGACATTAAAAGGCAGCCTAATATAAAATCTTGATTAAAAACATAATTATATTTTTATAGAAATATAGAAATACAAGGTGAGTTTATACGTTCAGAGTCAAATAATAAATTAACTCCAAATGTCACAGAACAGCACTGGGCGCTGTGTTGAATGTTTACTTCGCTTGATGTTAAAAGGGGATCTGAGCATGTTTGTACCGGCGTCCAGGTGTCTTACCTTTGCATAGCGTATCTGCAGTGCGCCCGTGTCCAGCTGTTTGACCCTGGAGTCATGGGTGGACACCAACACACCATCCTTCCTCCAGAGGATGGTAGGGGTGGGGTTACCCGTTGCCACACAGTTGAGGACCACTGTGCCGTCCACAGCCACCGTCTGATTGGTCGGGCCTTGTCGGATAACGGGCGGCGGGCGGTCCGACACGACTGTGGAAGGAGGAAGGAGAATGAGCAATTATGTGGCGAGGTGGAAGGAGCAAAACTGTGAAGGTGGTCACGTGGTGTAACGGGGACCGAAAGAACAGAGGATTCAGACAATTACATCCAGCTTGTGTGAGAAAAAACACAAAAGGCAGAGAGTAGTGAGAATCTGACAAACAGCGTGTAGCAATGTAAGCATGTGAAAACTGCAAGGGTAGTGGGAGAGGAATTAAATCCAATTGTAAGAACTGGAAGCAATTTTCTAATCATTCAGCAGCAGGAGTCAAACTCAGCCAAATAAAAGCAGCGTAATTAAAATGAAACGGCCTCAGATACTTCAGTCCTCTCGCTGCAGCTCTACCAGATGCCTGGCACTAAGCATACGAACGCTCGTGGCCAACAAGCCCACGGCCCATCCCCCAGCCATAAAACACAAAACAAGGGAGAAAAACACTTAAAAACATCTAGCCAGAACTGACAATGTTATTAGCATGAAGATGTTTAAACTCCTCCTCCCTGCCTCGCAGCCTGTGAACCCCGGGTGTTCAAGCAGCCGACACAAACAGCAAACAAAGGCACGGAGAGAAAATGTGCATTTGACAGACAGATAAAGGCAGAGAAAACGGGGGAAAGAGGAGGAAGAGGGAGAAGATGTTTTTAATTTTTTATTTTGTCTCTACTCTGTGTGATTCATCATGTTCCTGCTATAGGTTGTCTGCCTCCCTCTGATTATTATTATTATTCATAGGACTATTGATGACCATTGCTGTCAGCTCCACTGATTTACAAGCAGGTTACATTCAGTGAGGAGCAATCAAATTAATACAAAACACAGTGTAAAGGCAACACATAATGATGTATGTATGTGCGCACAGATCCTCAGAGCCATGCTGCGGTGTAATCTCTGGGCCGCTTTGTCTTTGCCTTTGTGCCCGGGATGGTGCAATTACTAAAACACTGTCAGCATGACCTGTAATTACCAGATCTGCCTGCGGAGAAGTTGTGGCCTCAGAGCGGCCCGCTCGCTTTAATAACTGTTATTATTATCCAGAGAGCACGACAGAATGAGAAAGAGAAGAGGAGAGAGACGTAGCATACCGTTGTAGGTCTGAAATGAAGAAGGACATTTGGTAAATGAAGGGATGAATCTAGGTGTGTCATAGACAAAATAATAGTTGCCCAGATCTCTGTGGGTATGGTGGAAATGAAACCAAGGTTAGTCCACCAGGCTGACAGGGATTGGCTAGCAGAGTAATTAAAGGACCCAATCCAGACCTCACCACACAGCCACAGTCTTCCAACGGTAGACAGCAGCAAGCCAGCCATGGAATACCAAAGGAGACATTAGCCAGTGTGAAGCCAATGAAGCCAAATACTGAGCCATGGTCTGGGTACACAGGCACCAGAGAGTCTCTACCTCTGACAGGAACACATAGAACAGGCCAGACCAAACCTCACAAGCCTCAATTCGGATATTAATATGCTCTACAGTAGGACCACAGCATTTCAGATGAACGGTTTTATCCTCATGAGCCAAAGATTATCTGAAATACCAATATTCATCCACTCAGTGTCCCTCTAATTCTCTCTAAGGCTTTTGCTGTGTGCAGAAACTGTGTTTAAAGTGAGGTCGCTTACCATCAGTGACCTCTAGCAGAGCCTTGGTGATGACACTGCCAGCGATGTTGAGGGCCTGGCAGCTGTAGTAGCCCACGTCTGAGCGTTCGGCATCAGTGATGGTCAGGTCGCCAGTCTGAGATACAGAAAATCGGCTGGAGGGTTGAGGAGGCTGGTAGGAGAAGAGCAGGTTCTGTGGGGTATGAAAACAGATCACATATAGTCAGACTTTTATTTGGCGAGAATGGTATACGCATGCGAACATCCGTCTCAGCGATCTCCTGAACTATGCCTACCAAAAATAGCGCTTTTCAGAGCTTTGAATGAGCATGCTTGAATGTTTTCCAAATGGACAAGGAGCATTTTGAAATGAAAACCTTTGTCATAGTTTATTTTGTTTACCTGACTGCCTTCCCGCTGCCAGAAAATGGCTGGCTGTGGGTTTCCAGTGGCCTCGCACTGGAAGGTGACGGTTCTGCCAACCCCAACCACCTGGTTCCTTGGTCTCACCACAAATGCCGGGGGCACTGGAGGACAGTCATGACAATGGTTAGCCATTGAATAGACAAACACACCATAGTATATTATTATAGTTGTCATAATATTACAGTTACAAGTGGTCTGGGCTATTTGAAAGAAAGAAAAGAAATTTGACTGCAGCTCTGGTTCTATTCAAATCAGATGTTAAGGGTATAAGCTCTCTTTCAAAACTTCGCATGGTGTGTGCACAGCAGATTAAACAACGCCGATCAAATTCAAAATGCAGGCATATTATATATGTAATGAATAGAAAAAACAAGGGTTACTCCCATGCCCCCTTATTTGCATGGGCAAGGGCATGCACCATTAAAATTTACATGGAAATGGGGAATAAATTTGAGCCATCTGTCCATGCTGACACTCTCCAACAGCACAGGCCTCAACCAGGATGCAGTATCTATGCATCTTAATGACAAATTCCATCTCAGACTAAGTGTGGTGTCATAGCCCAATGTCACCCATGCCCCTCTGCAGCAGACACAAGGCCTTGCTGGTCTAATAGGCCATCTACGTGAGGAGACACACCCTAAATGTGGCCGTCGAGAGGCAGGGTAGTTTACCCGTTCATTTCAAAAGGACTATGGATATGTTCTCAAATGTATTAAATCTCCTAACATTTTAATCCATTTATATAGGAGCTATGCTGTACATAAAGAAAAGCAATCTGAAAGCTGTCATTTGAAATACAGACATAATTTGTCCATGAATAAGATGGGGTGTTTGGTAATGCATAAAGGGGGGAAATAATAGAATGAAATGATGCGGCTTTACCTTGGAGGCCCAAGCTGAGCATATTTTTACCCATTAATGTCCTTTTGTCACTGTTGCCCATGACAACAGAAACATGAGTGCTGATTGGAGGGTGGAGAGGTGATGGGAGGAGGATGAAGGGGGGTTGTGACAGCTTCCTGTCTCTGTCAGGGCGGTGAATAGGTGACGGGTGACATTTCAACTTACCAGACACGACTAAAAAGGGAACAAAAACACAACAACAAAAAACCCAAAGATGAATAACTAAATAATAAACAGCATGACAGAGAAGAGAGATAAGGAAAATAACAATGTGACGTCCATGAAGCACAAATAATCATGTTATCATCATTCAGTGAATAAAAGACATGTCATATTTCACCCTCGGCTCACACCCTGGAGACCACATGATGCACACAACAAAGAGTAATTACCATGGGTGATCAGGAGTGCATTAAAAATGCACACACACACACGCGCACACACACGCGCACACACACACGCACACACACACACACACACACACACACACACACACACGCACACAAAAGAATCAACTGAAGAAGAGCTGAATCAACAAAAACAAAACATGACAAAAAAGGCAAACAGACAATACAACGAAACACACACGGCAGATGTTTTATGCTGAGCAACATCATGGTTTGTTTACTTTTCCCTTCTCTTTGTTTACTTTTTCCCTCATTTTCCAGGTGTTGTGTGACGGTGAACATCCCTGTACCATTAATGAAGTTTAGAGCACCCTGAGGATCAGCTAGAGCACAGTCCCTCAAGCACAGCCTTGCAAATGTACACCCAGTCCATAAAAGCACAAGGTGAATGTTAACTGTCACTCTTTGGCCATAAATCTCCCCCAGCCAATCACTCACCTTATCTAATCTGTCTGCTCCAACGGCTCCCTCGGAAACATAAACGCTGTCAGTCAGAGTAATGACCAACCCCCCTCCCTCCTCCCCCTGCCTATCGCTGGCCTTTAAAATGCAGATAAGACTTACATCAAACACTCCCAGAAGAAGACGCTCACCACTACCCATGTGTGAGAAGCTTTAGATACACACAATCGTGAGAACGCTCACACCCACAAATACACAACCCCCCCTAAAACACCTACACACATCCATTCATGTGTGTCTAAGCCTTTAATTAGGTAACCCTACCTCTCCCATGCTGCTGTGATCACAGTTGTGGACCTGGAGGTAGAGGTGAGCCTAAAATCTGACCGGGCTACTTTGTTGTGGGCTTTCTGCTAGCTTACAGCGCGGAGGGGATTCTCTATCAATAAGCTGATCAGAGCGGCTGAGGAAAAAACACTGAGCATTGTGGCCTCCAGCCCAATAGGAGGCAGGCTACGTACCGAAGACCACAGCAGAGATATTGATGGAATTTTGAGCGGTGCTGCTGTTCAGTCTGCCTGACATCAACACTAGAGCAGGACTGCATGCAGAGGATTTGGCATGATTAATAGTTGCTCCCATTGGGAGGAGTGCAGCATGCTTTAAATATTCTGACCCTCTCTGATGTCTTGTGTACTGCACATCAGCTGAAATGTGGTTCTCACAACTTTGTGTTACAGAGTAACTCAAAGCAGCGGTTTTATATATGGCACCCAAACAGGTTTTGGTATTTATCATCACTGTAACAGCGCACACACTGCTGACAAGAAAGTTCCTCTCATTCACTCTCTTTTGGCACCAGTTCCAAGTCTCCTCCCAGACCCTTTACATGGGTTATTAGCAACGCTGCTCTGGGGACTCCCATTCCATTCAAGACCTTTCTCCTCATAAATCACTGCATGCGGCAAACTTAACCAGCTGAGAAAAAAAAACATAACACGTTGATTTTTTGAATTCTGTCCAACACGGGTCTGAATCTTTACATTCCTATGGCGGAAGTCCACTGGTGAGGTTTAATTAAGAAAGTACTGTGTAAACATTATCTAACCATACCAGACCCAGATCAAAATGCTTTTGTCTGACTCCTGAGCTTTTAAAAATACACACACACATGTACTCACACCCAAAGCAGACTCAAAACCCATCTTACAACTGCATTCTCATGTGGCTTAGATTAATGATTTTACGATGAAACTATAAATATGCCGGGTGACTCGGCCAATTACGCCTTTCTTCCATCAATCAATGAAATATTGTACTTGACATATTTATAAGTCCAAAGGAGGTGTAGGAGACTGACAAACACGTGTGTAAGACAATAATTCATTGATTAAGTTAGTAGCGAGAGCAGAGCATAGTGAAAGAAAAATAGCCCAAGGCGCCGTTCCCACAATGTTGACATTATTCACTGACAGACTCGCCACGGAAGTAGTGAAAATCGCCCTCTGTCCACACAGAGCTGGAATATTCTCATAAACTGTCCAGCTCTTAAAAAGGGGTTTGCTTTGAAGGGCAATATCTTATCTTTTTTTTTGTGCATCTTGCTATATTTCTAATATCATTTACTCACAATATAATGCTACGACAAGCAGATTCCATTATGACACTGCAGGGAATGACTTCTATATTAAACCATTTTTTAAAAAGTTTTTTTAAATCCAATTTTATTTCAGTTTTATCATGCATTTACACATCAGAGCAGATTTAGCAGAAAAAACTTGAGTTCAAAGAATATTTACATTAATTCCACTTCGGCCTATTTTACCCATTCTGTGGTGTCGTTCTCTCTGCCAGTAGTTCACCACTGAAATGATTTTATTCAGCTGCTCAGTTATTCTTAAGCCGTGGCTCAGCACTCTTGCCATTCCCTGACTCTTGATGTAGAGCGACAGCAGTCCCCACTAAACCCACAGTCTAAACTCTTGCCCCCCACATTACTGTTGTCTTCACTACTACAGCGACATCTCACTACCTATACATCGTTTCTGCTAGTTTGGTCTGTTTAGACCTACAATTACCAGTCTTTTCTTTTCCTTTCCTGCGCCCGCATCTGTAATTAGAAGCATGTCATTTCCGGGCGTGGGACTGTGGCCTGCTTGTCTTTAATTAGCTGGACTATTCAGTGCCCACAGCTTCCCTGGCCTCCTCATGTCCTGGTCTGGATGAAGCTCAGGGATCTGAGGAGTCGATGGAAATGCTTCTTCTAGGAACTTTGGTTCAGGCATCAGTCAGATTTCACTGTGACAGTAGAATTCCTATGATTTATGTGACGTGACCGTCCTTTTCATTTGATTTTACACTCTGAGAAAGCATCACGCATTTGTCCTTTAACTCTATAGCAGAGCTTCCTCTTTGGTGAAGTGTAATCAATTTAAGTGCTTTTACTTCAGTTTTCACGCCTGTCTAACTCTTATAACATGGGGAGGGGGGTTGAAAGGCATAATGTATGAAAAGAGGGTCAGTGCCTTGATTCTGCATGCGGGCAGCAGGGAATTGCCCTGAGGTTAAGACATTTTATTTCCACTGAGGACAAGGGAGGTTTAAGCTTTCCAAATATGATTCTAAGCCAGGAAAACAGCTTATTGAACCAGTGCATCAATGCTGTTCCCTTTCATTAACTAAGCTTTCATCAGGGAGAGAGAAAGAGTGAAAAAAGGCAATAAGAGAAGTAGATATATTGACGGGTGTATTGACAGGTTTGCCTAATCTCGCTCCTCCAATCTGAGTATTGCTGTCTTGAGGAGAAAATCAAGGAATAATTGCAGGGTAGCCATGTGAAGATGAAGTATCTGTGTTTGCAGGTGGGGGTTGGGGGTGGGGGGTTGGAAGAGGAATAGAATTGCCTTGTCTCTTTATATCTCCGCTACACTGACTCCTGCGAGTGACATTAATATGACCGACCTCACCGCAGAAACCCCCCCCCATCTTCTTCACCGCAGTCGCCCACAGCCCCAATTCCCGACCCGTTCTGCATCAGTGGCGAGACGCCACCAAGACCAGCATATTCACTGTCCTTCCATCCAATCCCACTCTCCATTGCCGTCAGCCTCCTCCCTCCTTCCCTCGCTTCTTCCCTCACCCGACTCCCAACATTCCCATTAGTGTGGCGTTAAATAGCCCCTGTGTTTCCCTGACTCTCAGGAGGGTTTGGGGGGGGGGGGTGATCCCAGCCCCCCAGTTCCTCTGAATGGCTTCTTTCTGAATGTTCACACTCTGTGACCGGCTGCTTTATATTCCAACTGTGTTAATAAGACGTCCGATGGAGAGGGCCACAGGAGACACAAAGATATTTCATAGGTTCACAAATAGTACTGAATGTCTTAAAACGTGAAGGAAGACAGGCCTCCGGAGAAATGCCACTTGTATAGGGCAAATGAAATCGATTGTTGTTGAGATCCCATGTGTGCGGCTCTACAGCTGTTATAGATTTTTGCCTTTCTTTTTTATTAGAAATCAATCAGCTAATTGAGAGAGAATAGTTGAAAGTGATGACCATCTAGCACTAAAGCTGAATGCTATTATTGCAATGTGGCCGGGCTGATTTGCAATCAGATCAAGCTGCACAATAAACCAAAATGGAAATTAATTTATAATGGCTGTCCTTGGGGCTGTAAATGAAAGAGTGCGAAATTGTATATACTGACTCACCGTGGACAGTGAGCGTGGCCGACGCCTCCGCCTTGCCCACCAAGTTCTCTGCCACACAGGTGTAGGAGCCTACATCAGCCGAGGTCAGACGACGGATCTTGAGGGTGTGGTCCTCACGAATCTCGTATCTGGATCAAAACAGGTGTTCGCCTTGTCAAAATAAAACTAGACACAAAAACCGCACAGGCAGACTCACTCAATGCAACATGCGTCAGCTGACAACACACACAAAAGCGAGCAGCGGATCAAACAAAGCCAGGGGAGATGGTGAGGGATGAAGGTATTGTGCGATGAAAGGTGACAAGCTGATGACTCATACCTTCCTTTGGGCAGGTCACCATCGTCTTTCCTCCAGCGCACGGTGGGAACTGGGTCACCGCGGGCCTCGCACCTGAACTCTACACTTTGGTCCACTAACACCACCTGGCTGCCTGGGCGACGCACAAAACTGGGACGCTCTGCAGAGATGAGAGCAGCACAAAAGTTAAACATTGCAAAGCAGAGAAGGATGGTACTGGAATAATGTATCTGTAGCTTTGAATCCTTCAATAAATCTGTGCTACTCAGACTTTAGAGTGAAGTTTGAACTTAAAATTGAAAACTCAAAGAATACCAGTGGAAAATGACATATTGAATTTAATGTGTCCTGGAATGAAAATAAGGAAATAGTGTGACATTGTATTCAGAGACGTGGCATGACAACATGATGGCCAGTTTATGATTAACATTAAACAAAATTACTAGACTAGACTATAGAGACTAGTCAGTACACTTAAGTCACAAGACAAAGCACAAGCCAGGAAACAGTAACTACTTTGTGGTACAGTATATGGCTTTAATTACACATGACATGACACAACATTAAATGAATTGAAGTCAGGATGCTTAACAAGCCCCTGACAAAAAGTCTAACCCCTTTTGTCATCTTGTTAACCACATTCTAAAGTCCAGCTCTGACTATCTGGTCATCAAATCCCAGCGGTACAGGGTCACCGCAGCATCTCCAATGTTTATTTTTCAAGATTTTCTAAGGCTTAAAAAAAATCATAGCTTTCAGTTGTTCTGAAAACATTCCTTCAGACTCAGGACCAAAAAAACTAACCAAGGTGGTTTATGATTAACCAGAGTTTCTGGGTTGCGATACTCACTCATGTGGACAAACACTAAAGCTAGGAGCTGGCCTCATTTCAGCCCTGGCAGCATTATTTCAGTATGATTATTTATCTTTGCGAAACTGCCTTTGTTGTTGCTCCTTCTGTCAGATTATTAGAGGTCTCTGAGGAGAGGAGGTGGAGGAAGTGAAAAAAGCCAGCGATAAAAATCAGGAGTCTGGACATGGTCTGTGTCTGCTTGAGGACACGACAGAGTATCAGGGTCAGGGGTCGCTCATGATGAAATAGGGGGCAGCTGGTGGTGAGGCGAGAGGAGCTGCTGGGGTCAGTGTGGGATTCGTAGTGAGGTGCGAGATTGGAGGTCATCTCACACTCTATCTGATAAAGGTCGGCGACACCATTTACTTCCCGGGGAGATAGACAATCAAAGCTTAACATCTGGATTCAGTTTCTTTCTGCAGACAAACAGAGTGGGTGTGTGTGTGTGTGTGTGTGCATGTTTGTGGGTTGTATGTGGACAGAAAGCAAAAAAGACAACAGATTGAAGTACTCCAATAGAGAAAAAAAAAAAGGATTAATTACCAAGCACTGTAAGTTCAGCTATTTCACTTTCCCGTTCTCCAACCATGTTTGTGCCGACGCACACATACTTCCCGGCATCGCTCTTCCGGGCATTTGTGATCATCAGCTTCCCTCCACGTATCTGTGGGAATAGAAGAAGAGGAGGAGAGAGGTTAAACAAGGAGAGGAAAAACAGCAATATTACAATCAGAGAGACACTTGGGGTCTGTGGTTTGACACAGAGAAAAAAAAAACCAGCATAGCTCAAACATTACAAAACATTACAGCGATGCCTGTGAGCATTTATTCACCAAAAGGCCATTACAACACTATTAGAAAATGCACTCACAAACACATAATGGGTTGATGCTAAAGAGTTTTTTTTTTTTTAATTTTTTTTATTGGGATTTTGCTCTGACCTAACAGAGACAGAGTACAACTGGACTACTTTATATCTAGTTTTTTTTGTGCTGTTCCCACTCAACCTCCACTTGAAGCCTAAATCACTATCAGTGGGGCCTGCTCCTCCTCAGAGTAAGCTGAGCCAAAGAACACTTTCCCAATCCAACACGACCACAGGTCCCAGAGGGAACACCTGAAGTACCTCAAGACCGCAAGCACTTCTCCAGTCGCCTCAGAGAGCTTCAGGATACTTTTGTCTATTATTGTCTGAGGAATGTTTTCAAAGAATAAGTTTGTTGGATTTCTTTATGTGCGCGCATACGAGCTACAAGTGAGAGCAAGTTATACATACATTCAAGCACATATGAACAGCGCACACACACACACACACACACACACACACACACACACACACACACACACACACACACACACACACACACACACACACAAAGCAGTGAATGTGTGTTTGTCCAGGTGAATGTCATGTCTGTTATTTCCCAGGGCTTTGATTACAGGCTAGAGGAGGCGCTTTGTTCTCAGGCAGTCAGAAAGGCAGTCCAGGCCCCAGTCCAGGCCCCAGCCCAGGCCCCTCAGCCCTTCTCTCAGCTGACAACCATGCCAGTCAGGACAGACACACACAATAGCATGGTGGACCAATGATCTCTGCGCCTTGATGGAGCTTAAGGTTTTAAATGCACGCATCAGCCTTCAAGACCAGGACCACCACCTGCAAGCACGTAATCGATCCCCTCATTAGAGAGCCACTGACAGAGAACTTGACACACAGTATTGCACATATCTGCTTTCCCCCGTGACGACCACGTTAAACCCAAGCCCTTCTATGTGTGTATTCACATGCAAGCTACAGTATGTCTGAGTAAATCTGCATCACAAGTTTTCACCACGAGCACATAACGAACAAACTTCACACCGTAAGTGGAGTTTTAGTTTTTATAGCGTGGCCAGGGGAGGACTAAAAGGACGACTTTGCAACTGGACACATTCTTCTGGTTCAGAGGCATTCCTCAGCACTTCACCCCTGTTTAATATTCATGGTAAAAAGCAGGAGGCAGAGGGAAGTGAAGGGGCTGTGGAAGGCTGGCTTATTTAGGGTACCCTGTGGTGCTGGAGGGGTTTGAAGTATCATTATGTTACTGTTTGTTTGAAGAAAGGCTTAACAGCTAAAACACTGTGACACTCACAAAGGCCCAAGGTCAGGGCAGACCGTGCAGCAGAGAAAGAGGAGTGGGGCCGGGGGGTGGGTGGGGGGTTGGGTGTGTGGGTGGGGGCACACTGTTGGTACCACGGGGCTTTGACATGAGGATCCACTTAAGGGCCCGTCCACTCTATCCATATTCTTACCTCTGTCTGTGGCAGTTTCCCCTTCTCTCCACAGGCATATTTGGAGTACCAGAGCAGCAGGGACTCTGAGAGCTGGCTAAAGTAAATGGATGCAGCGACGGTCCTCTTTTTCTCTGCATGCATATCCTCTCCACACAACACAGCGCAGCACACAGGCTGCTGAAAGCCCCCACAATCTGACCATTATCCCAGCATTACAGGGAGATGGCTCTATCCTGTTGCCTTTTGTCTCATGTCATTTGGCAATGCTGATAATGCAAAAGCCCCCATTCAGCATGCACTCGGTTGGTATTCACACAGCAGTTCATTTTCCAGGCTGATAATTAGCCACAACTATTGCACAAAAGGAGGAGGACAATGTGCTGCATTTTGGCCATTTATAATGCTGCAGACAGACTCTTGCTCCAAAGACAGACAATGGTCTGGGCTTAAATACTGGCATTTTTTCCTTTTTCTGTTTATTTATCCTTTCCTCATTGTTCCTGAAAGACCTGTTTGACAAAGTTGAGAGGAATGTGTCCAGCTGCTGCTAGTGGCACAGCAGCAATACAGGGTAATAGACCTGCCTCACTTTTTACGGCTCAGTGGGAAACTTTTCACAAACGCCCCACATGAAGTCGTGAATATATGCGAGATGGCACACAGCATGTCATTGGTGTTTACACACAGCTGACTGAAATAGATAGAAAAACAGGAGGGTTTCCTCTGATGTGTCTTTTCTCTCTGAAGTTCGCCCCCTCTTCTTTATGTTGCAGCCGGCAAAGCCAAGCCGACCCATCCCAGCAAAGTGCAGTGCCGGGAGAAAATCCCCACTGCAGGTGGTTAGGGACCTCGCTCGGATCACCAGTGATCACCAAGGAGACTGCACGTTCCAGCATGTTGCATGGTGGAAGGAATTGACTGAACCAAACACAACAATGCAGGCTGGATGGGGGGGGGGCGGCTTTGACGAGCTCAGCTGTTCATCACATTATAAAGATTCCACCCTCTGCTTCCCTCTCTGCAGTCATGCATTCACTGTACCATAAACAAATTCTTCACGTTGCCCCACGATCGTCCTATTTCTAAAACAACTTGATCTGTTAACATGGGTGTCCACAGGACATCGTCCAGACTCCCATCTGTCCCCACAGCTGATTACACATACTTAGATAGTCATACATGACGTCTAGCTCCACTTTAAAAAAAAAAAAAAAAAAAAAAAAAAAAAGGTTATTTGGGAACAGTCAGTGTGTGAGGTTTTGTGCTTGACAGGAAGTTTACAGTGAGCAACACCAGCTGTTAAATCTACCAGACCCTGTTTTCAGTTTCCAACACTGCTGCAGGCAACAAGGACACAACTCTGAGTCATTTAGCCTTCAGTGTTACAGCAGCAGTGTTCACAGCGTTTACTCAAAGGATTTCACTCATCAGTGCACTAAATCACATATACAGCAGTGAGATAAATCTTCGCTTCCACCGTGCAGGGGGTAGAAAATGATGTTACCGCGGAAAATGATTTACAAAAAACAGACACAGGGTGTGTGTGTTCAGTGGGGATCAAATATAATTATGGGAAAGGCCGTGTGTGCAAGAGCCATACAGGGATGCTTTGTCCACAGTGTATCTCGCCTTTAACACTCCTCAGTTAACAGCATGAGGTAGTTTGTTATTGGATAATGAAGAAAGCTAAAAAGGTTAATTGTCAAAAATAAGCGAATGCACGGAATATCAAATCTCCACATGGAACAGTCTTTAATGTCAGTTTAGGAGAGGACGGGATGTTGCACTTTGTTCAAAATATCTTCTATAATGCAACAGTGGGCACAGAGAGGCAGCTCGCTGAAGGGGTGGCTGAATGTGTAAACACAAGACAGACAGTAAATTCCTCTGAGGCCACAAGAGTTCACTTTGTGGCAAAGAGGATGCGTGCTTATCAGCAACTACTGACTCAACTCAGGAGCAGATATGATTTGATTCTCTGTAAACTAGATTTTGCGCTTGTTTCTTTCAATTAGGCTGCTCAGCGGCCAGACACGGACTCTCAATCTTTTGCCTGTGTAGCTTCAAAAAAAAAAAAGGCAGAAGGAGAATACTTGCACTGTTCAGGAGTTAGAATAAAAGGGCTCAATGCGCCCAAACTCAACTGGCCCTCACTGAGCAAAACTGTATTTAGTCATGTACAATCCTCCACTGGAGACAGCCAACAGCAATAAATCACTGTTTTGAGTTACCCAGTAATGAAAATGTATTGAGCACAACTAGCCCAGGCTGGATTTCAGTACTAAGCTACAGGCACACACACAGTGGAACATCTTTATTAGTACCTTGTATTTATTATCTGGGGGAGATTTGATTTTCCATGACTGTACAGTAAAGCTAGCCATCGTCAGCACTTGGGGGCCAAACTATTTGACTGTTCCACAACTGCACAATGTGCAGTCAGACCTTTAAAAACCCCAACAGTCAGATTTGAAAATGGGATCCAGACCCACTGCAGACTACTCACTACCTGCTTGTGTTAGCGGAGTGCTGAATCAGAGTCTTTACTTCCCTAAAGCACACATCCAATCAGTATAATCAAACAATGCTCGAAGTCTCTTCCTGCTTAAGGAAAAATGACTCTGGACACCGAGTCGTGTTTGGCTGAAACAGCTGGAGCAAGGATTATTCAAGACAGATCTTTAGTGAGCAAGCATGTAGAGCTGACTGATACAGTAGAGCTGGCTGTGAGTTGTTTTAATTAAAGTGGAATAATTGGTGGTTTGATTGTAAATCAAATGTAAAGAGTTGTTTGGATTCTGCAGGCGCTGCTGCTGCTGAGTGCAACCTTCTCCTCCTCGATTCCAGGTCAGCTCATTTCTCCCTCCTGATCTACGTTGCTCTCGGTTGATTTCATCAGCCAGACATCCCTAATCGATGCACTGCTGCTGACTAATGGAGCAAGACTGATTCTATACCTCTGTCATTACAGGTTGTAGCCACCAAAATGGGCTGTTTTTGCGTTTAGTAATTGCTCTATGTGAATAATGAGTCAAGTAAATCAGTCTTTCAACAAACACTGAGGTGTTGGTAATGACTGGACCATTCTATCTCATACATTTAAACACATCATCCTTGCATGCAAAGCAGTCTGCAGGCAGAAAAAAAAGTCCGTATACTTACAGTGATCCTCTCGTCCCGGTCGTCAATGTTTACTCCATCTTTCTTCCATGATATGGTGGGTTCAGGGTGTCCACGTGGAGGCTGACACTCCAGAACCGCTGGCTCTCCTGCTGCCACGATCACATCTGCAGGGTTTTGTCTGAAGTCATCACGCAGAACTGCAAGAAAACAGAAAGAGGAAGTGGAAAAAAAACATTAACAAAATTGTCCTTCTTTAGGAAAAGTAAGCAAAGGAACAGCTAAAAGAGGTGGATGAAAAAAAAAAACACAACAACACTTAAAGCTGTTGCTACATTCATAAAGCCGAAGGCAGCTTGTAAAAACAGCAGTCAAGGTGTGTTGACACAGATAATTAGCTCTGCACAGATGACAAAATGTTGGGCGGGCATCACTATTGATTTACTGCACCCAGCCCGCAATGAACACTACAATGAGGCCATCAAAATTTACAGCGTACGGTATTGACTAAATAAAAAACATGTGTATATGGTGTAGACCAATGTCTTACAAGGCTTATACAGTAGCTATTTTCAATGGCCTGCTTTCTCCCAAATAATGTCAATAAGCTTTACAACAGCAGTGAACACATGTGTGCCCATCATCGACTCTAATAGCCAACGACCTTCTTCTTTGTTGACCCAAACAAAACTGCATACAATCAACCGTACACACACACACACACACACACACACGCTGATCATCACCCCTGCATCATCACTTCTTCATCTCTCCCTGACACTCCATATTTACATCCTGCGCACTCACACAGCCATGCTATCTTGACATTGATGAAAATCTACATTAGATCCAATCTACCATCGCTGCCTTGGTAAGAACTTATGCAGGATATGATTCTTATTTGCATTGATTTTCTCCCCCCGGTAAAGGTGGAGTAAAAAAAGATGACACAGCCATGAATTTTCATTATTCGGACATTAGAGGTCCACAGATTCATGTTGCTAGGTCTCATTTGTTGATACAAATTTAACACTGAATAGACGGAAAGGTTTAAAGAGATTAACTGAGACATTCTGATTTTCATTTTGGGCTGACTGCAAAATTACACCACCTGCCTCACCTGAAATCATTAGTCTTAGCCTGCCTGCCTTATCAGAATATCACATCAATATCATTACGACCTGGTAGTTGCCACAAAGCAGATCGATGGATATCTATTTTCTGAGGGGGCAGGAGAGCAGCATATCTCTGGACTCCATATCTCTGGCGTTAGAGATAAACTGGAGGTTTATTGAGAGGGGGAGAAAGTAATGAAAAAGCAACAAACTCAACTTCTGCGGACAGCTTGCCAGTAATCATTTTCCCAGCTCCGCTGCATATACATATAAAAACATATGAAAACAGCGCTTGTAAATTTCAGGCTGTAACTCGGGCCACACACAAAGTATGTGAGGTCAGCGCAGTGTGTGTGCATGTGCATTGTTATCCGTCTGGATGCATGGAAAAGTAATGCGACTGGATGCTTTTGAGTTATTTTGTCTGTGTTTTGGGGATAAAACTGAGCTTTCGCCGTCTATTGTCTCACGCTCCTGAGCTCGCTCTTAAGTCACCTCAGTCACAGATCAAAGTCGGACTCACCCCAGGACCCCTCACCTACTGACAGCCAACAAATTCCTTACTAAACCCTTTAAGCTGTTTCTGTTAGATACTGCTCTCTGCTTCTTCTAACGTGGAGTGGGGAATCCAATCCAACAGTAGGAACCTGGCTTTAGAGACAGCTGGGTGGTAATAGCTTCCCCAGTCTTTTCGTCCATAATCAAACCCACATCTTCCTGTGAGCAGCTGCAACATTACCCAGCCTCGATTCTTAAGAACAGGGACAGTATTTATCAGACACAACGCAAAAGGATTCATCACATTTTCTGTGACTTGTATGCTTCTGCCTCCAATGAGGAGGGGAGGCATATCATACATCTACGGATAAATTCAGTCTCTGGTGTACGCAGATGAATGATGATTATGACCACGTTCATTTTCTACACTCGCTCCGATCCAACTCAAACTCGGTAGTGCAGCTGTGTGGTGAGTGAGCTCATTTGGTGCGTTTAAAAGCAGATACAGTCATCCAGGAATGCAAATGTAAACACCAACCATCCGATCCATTAGAGCACCAGCTCCAACTGAAGAAACACTCTATTTGTGTCAGCAAGGTCAACCTGCTCTGAACAGCGTTATTGTAGAAGTCAGCCTTGGAATCAAGGTGAGTCAGACGCTGAAGATGCTGCTTGGCTCAGATAATATGCTAAAGTGCTTTTTTTTTTTTTTTTTTACAACAAACATCTCTCCCTCTCTTCTTGTTTTTCTTAAGTGTAAAAGTGTAAACATCCTGAATCAATGATAATGATTGAGCAATATCCTGTTGATCAAGACTATATGCACTTAAGAACTTAGCAGTGAAGAGTGTGAGAGAGAATTCATGTTTTTCCTGCACGGCTAATGCAGAGCTTGTAATAAACGCTTGGGTGAGTGAGCTCACTAACTTTAACTGTGACATTAAGTGCAACTCATCTCTGCCTCCCCTGCTGGCTTCACTGTAACTCTGTCAGCTAACATGCAGATGCATCTGTCCCTCTGGAAAATAAAAAGCAGGATGTGTGTGGAAGAAAAAAGGTAAAAAAAAAAAAAGAAAAGGAAAAAAAAAGGGATGTTGTATTGACTAGTTGGAGGCCAGAGGGAGAGCTGGCATCATCCAGTGTTTACACCAACAGCGCAGTGACCTCCACCCCTCCTCAACAGCACTCACTCCCCCACCTTGCTGCCCTCTCTGCTCCTCCAAACCAACACCTCTTTGTTATAAACACAGCTGAGAGCGGCGCAGCAGACAGTCCCGAACATCTGTGCGGTGGAAAACAAAATCCTTTGGGATGGAGGCAGAGTGAACGAGAGGGAAGCAGAGGCAGCCAGACAGTCTGTCAGACAGACAGATGGACCCAGATCTGGATGGGGTACAAAGCCCCAACTCTTCCGCCAGAAGCCCTGTCAGATCCGGAGCTGTGGTGGAATTGGTTGCCTCTGGCCTCCCTGGTTTAAATAAGGTATCCAGCGTCCCTCCTTCCTGTGTATATACTGCACGAGGCCCCGCTCGCCTGACTCCCTCACTGTTCCTGCTCTGGGACTCAGAATTGGGTGAAAAAAATGGGATAGAGAGGCTCTCACGCTGTGCGCTGTCCTGAAAGTGTGCATGTGTGTGTGTGTGTGTGTGTGTGTGTGTGTGTGTGCGCGGTGTGGTCTGTGTCTGTGTTTGGGATAATGAGCCTACTCTACCATTCTGTTTCTCTAGTGAGCCTGCAGCTGTCCCCTAGCAGATAATATTTCCTTCGCTATTAACAGGGAGGCCAAACTCAATGTGTGTGTGTGTGTATGTGTGTTTGTGAGTGTACAGAGAGATTTCAGTTTTCAGTTTGTGACTTAATATGTGGAAATGGGCAAAAGTCACAGGCCCCCAGCATGAAGACGCCTCTTTGTCCGTCCTGGATTTGCTCAAATATGCTGACGACGGGATGAAACGGAGCGGACATCCGGACCTGGACAGATATCAATACACTTTGTCAAGGTGAAGGGATCTCTTCTGCGTTGCACTTCCTCTTTTCAATAGGATAAAACGAAAACAAATCATCTCTCATCTGGCTGTCTCACTGCAAGACAAACAGCTGACTGTGCATAAAACAACCATATCTATCAAAGCAGAGGTTCAGTTCGCAGAGGCAAACATCTGTTCGGCCCTGCCAAGCCGAGTCTAACCACGCTCTGCTGTACTTTATGATAAATCGTTCCCTAGGTTCACAGTAGCAAATTGGAGCTGTGCTGAGGATAACACAATTAGCTGCCATTATTTTTTACACCCAAACCCTCCTTTAAAAGGTCAGCTGAGATGGCTGCTCTCAGCTCTGAAAACTCCCAGGTTCATCACCCCCACAAACTATCCCCTGTCCACCCACACACTCACACATTCACACACGCACATGCAATCTTTGCCTCAGGAAATTGAAAACAGATGTTTAAATGTCAAATTAAAATGAGATTCCCGTGCTGCCCCTCCAACATTAATGAAAATGAAGCCTTAATGCCACACACAAGTCTGGGTGGGAAGATCAGATGAGCTTTGTTCTGAGGAAATTAAACCAAGTACAACAAGCTTCCCCGCAAATCTTTGGAAGGATACAAAAACAGACCCACTGGGGAATTAAAGATTTATCAGAAGGCACCCAGAGTCAATCCTGCCGAGGCACCGAGCACAGCATGGGTCTCGCCTTTGGCTTTGGATTTTTCCTTGAATTAGACAGGACATGGCTTGCACCATAAGGAAGGCAGAAGGAATGATAGCACTAAAGAATAGAGGAACAGTAGAAGCAAATAAAAAAGAAAAAAAAAAGAAGAGAATCTCCTCCTGTTTCTTGAAGGTAGTTCTGTTTCTTTCAACAACAAGTTTGCTCCATTTGCTTCTCAAGCTGCCATATAATGTCGGACTATCAGGGGTCAAACATCATCCAATATTACCTGAGGATATAAGGTAGGGATGAATGGACAGTGCAATGAATACCAGGAAAATATCAAATGGCTAAGCAGCCCCAGATGTTCTTGGTTATATGCGACTGCTTCCAGGCCCCAGCTGCAGCAGACTTGGGTCTTTTCTCCTCTATTAATTTTATTTTTATCTCAACAGTTTGAAGCAGCGACGGGACAAGTTAATGTACGAATAACAGCTAAATATAATTGGACATAAAAGCAATAGGTCGAGGCATGGATGTTTCAATTACATTTCACATGTAACGAAAACTGTCATATGTTCGCAGCAGCTGAATCGTATAATAATCTGCCCCATTCTGGTCAACAATGACAGGTTTATATGTATTGAAATAGGGCTTACATTGGTTGAGCTCCCCTCCGGAGCATTTGTGCTTACTGTACAACGTAATTCCTCTGCCCCTTCCTGAGTGTTGTTTACGCCATAAGCGAAAACCAGCCTTATTCACAGTGCGGCTATGTTGTGCGCCGAGCCCTTCCATACTGATGCTTCTTCACCTTGCCTCCAGCTCTGTCCTGTGGGACAAACGCCTCTCGTTCTCTCCCTCTATGTGCCTCCCACTTTGTCTCTAAATTTCTCTCTCCCCTCTCAGCGTTTGACCCCCTTATCTTACCTCTCTTTCGACTCACACACACGCACTGAGCAGCTTACATCAAAGACATGCTCACAGCGATGGCGTGTTAACCCATGCCACTCTATTGCAAAGGCTGCAGCAGGTGGATAATTTGCCAGCGGCGTGCGTTCAGTGTGTGTGTGTGTTTGCACTGCACAAATCTGCAGTTTGCTGGTGGGTGTGAAGATATAACAGGACTCCTACTGTACTCTGGAGAATCGCTGCCTCTCTCCCCTTCCTCTCCCTCCTCCTCCTTCTCATTCCCTTATTCCCCCCTGACCCCACCACCGGGGAGATCAGATTGGACATGGCAGACTCCCCTCTCTTTCTCAATCTGTCTCTCGTTCCTCTGGTCTGAGCTCATGCCCTCTTGCCCACCCTGCAGACACTCTATCCTATCCTGCAAGCTGCACTGAGCATGCCTGTAATACTGCCTGGGATAGGTGATTATAGGTATAAACTTCACAGTTTATGTGCACATACACAAATATAGAGATACAACTGACAAGTAGTAACAGCAGGGGACATCACGATAAAGCCGTCACACGTTTTTTCCACAACTTCATGTTTTGTCCTTTTAGGATTTAATTTATAGTTTTCACATTTATTTTCAAATGCTGCATTGATAAATCATTTTGAAAACAATAGCGGCTCTCTAGACAACCGTGACATTCAATATGAGGTCACATCTGCGGAGGCGCATTGGTTAAAAACGCCTGACAGCCTAAGTGCCTGTTTGACCGCATGGTACCTCGTAGACACCCGTAAATATGTCAACAAGAGCGGACACACTATTACCCAACCGGCCTTTAGGGTTTGCACCTGCACACCTTGAATGCCATGAGGTCACCCTTTGCACTCGGATGTGATGTCATGCCATTGAACATGGACAGGATGTCCCGATTAACTATTATAAACATCCAAAGCCTGAATAATAAACTATGCGAGTCCGTTACTAAATAAACAAAACACAGGCCGACACAATATGTGCTTGTCAACATGTTCTCTCAACTTGTCTGACTTGTTGTTGTATAAACACTGGAATAAATGGGAGTTTGAAAACCATTTGAAGACATTGACAGTTGTAGATCAGATGAGACCGTGACACTGTGTTTTGATCGGCATCCAGAGAATGAGCAGCACATGTGCTACTAACTGCGGAGATATACAGATGCAAATGTAAACCACGCCATGTAGGGAAATGAATCACTGGCCCTGCTGCTGCTGCTGGTGGTGGTGTGTGTGTGTTGAGTGAAGCCGGGGTAAAGTTGAGGGGGCGTAATGGGATTTACACTGTGCTGTGCCAGGTGATTACAGTCCATACCTGGCACTGGCAGCCAGGGCAGATGGCTTTGTGGCCCTTTCAGTGGCACAGCAGAGGGCATGTCCGCACTCACTGTGGCCCAGCGAGGCTGCAGAGAGACGAGTGCAGAGGGTTCAATCTCAGTGCTTCACCCTCTTTCGATACACACTTCAACAAACACATGCACACCTCATAGGCATTAGTATCCAACGGCAATTATGTCTGTACATAAAGAAACACAAACATGCGCGCACGCACACACACACACACACACACACACACGCACACAGGCACACACATACACCACAAAAAAGAAAACCCTGCCACACAGCCGCACAGACAGAGAGGCCATTGAGTGCCTGTGTTTGTTTAAACGGCCGTAAGTCTTCTCGTCAGGCTTTGGAGAGGGAGATGGCGTTTGGCGAACACGGCGAAAGGCGCAGAGGGCAGCGGGGAGGCAGGTTTATGTGAGTGACTGAGTGAGTGAGTGACTTGGCACCTCATAGTTCAATAAACAGTGCCTGTTTGATTGGAGTGCTCGGAGAGCTGGAGTTGGAATAAAATAAAGAGTGTTTCGAGTGGCGGGGGTGCACAGGCAGGAATGTCAGAGAGAAAAACACAGCTCCAGAGCCACTCTCTCTGTCACTGTCCAAAAATGTTCTAAAAAGCAAAAAAAAAAAAAAAAAAGAAAAAATACAAATCCCATAAAATCCTGATAAGGAACACCCACTGCCACAATGCAAACTGTGTAATAAACATCTGTATGGGATTATCACATTTAAATTTAATGACTGAAAAACATCAACGAGCCATTTGCGGATTTGTCAGCCCCCAACAGATCAGCCCCGTACACTCTGTCTGCATATGAAAGTGATTTCAAGGCTGTTTTGATTCTCAAGGAGAGCCCATTACCTGTTGTGGAAACACAGCATCAAGTACTGCGTTTGCTAAATGCACTCGGACATATATAGTTTTCTCATTAGGAGCTGGCCAAGCTAAATAAAATATTCACTTTACACAGCATAGAGCCGATGCCAATGGAATTCACGTTTTCCATTCTCAGACGGTGTTACGGGGGTATCACATTGTGCACGTCCCTTTGAGAGAAAAGATGACTCACTTAAAGAATCTTGTTTATGATTTGTCCTCTGGCTGGCCCGCGCTCTACTTTAGGTACAAAGGTTAAAGCCTATCTTCACTGTTGTAAGTCTTGTCTATAGGTGGAGCTCTACCACCTATTCCACCGGGCAGGAGGAAGAACTGAGAACCACAGTCACCTCGCTCTCACCACTCACTGTACAGCCTCGGGTCTGAAGCTCTCTGCAAACACACACAAAAGAGCAGATGTAACACTATCGCACACACAAATATGTACACCTGTACCGTATGCTCTGTCATTCTCTCTCTCTTTCTCACCTTTCACACACAACACAGGCAGAGGCAATGGGGATCTGTCTGTACTTTCGGCCCTCTGTGAACTGTGTAGAAACTGCATACACATGTAAATGAAACATACGTGTCACACACACACACACAAAATGAAACGTGGCTGTGGCTTCCAGATGAATCTTGAAGGCAGAAGAAGAATTTCATCAGTGTAACCTGCAGTTAGTAAATAGGAGGTGTTTTCCTAATGTGGACCTCGCTGCCAAATGTTTCCATTTGAGCAAAATTCAACCGAAGAAATGTTTCCCATGGTTCCCCCGTGAAAACTGCTGACGCTAAGCTTTGTAGATTATCCAGAGTAATGGGGACATTGATTCTGGAAGGAGAGTTTGCTGCTGAATTTTTAAATGCTATGAGCACCATAAACACAATTCACTTCCATTGTATCGCAGTACAGGCAAAAATCTCAGAGATTGATATCGAACAAGTTGAGCCAAATAAAAGCAGCTATCAGCATGGCTAAATACTACTTCAGATAAGTGGAAAAAAAAAAAAAAAAAAGATATACATTTTAAGGTTTGGGACAACAGACCCTTTATGAACTCCTTTCTCTGCCTCTAATTTTCTCACTCTGCTCTCTCCTCTCTGCCTGTGTTCAGCTTCACTAGATGGTGTTAGTCAGTCTGAGTCTTTCACACTGTAATAGGATTTTACACAACACACAAGTGGTGAAAATATGCAGATCACAGAATTGTCACCATAGAATGCTCATTACAGTAAATCCCTTTACCTCTAAGAAAAGCAGGCGTAAACACGCCAAGAGCCGCGGAATATCTTCATCCACTCGTGCCTAAATCCTGCTACGTGTTTTACACAGCTCTGTTCACATCGTCTCACTTATGTGTGCTGACAACATCTCACTGTGAGCTGCCCTCCCGTCTGTGTGGCCCCACCGGCTAACCCTCTCCCAGCATCTGCAAAGATGAGGGCCTTATTAAAACAATCTTCCCAATTAACATTCCTGGCCCCTGGACCCCCCTGGACCCCCCCCCCCCCCTCCTCCACTGCTCCTCCAGACCTGACCCCTCCTCAGCTCTACAATGACAAAGAAGCTGTGTCGGACTCAGACGAGCCACGGGACTCCTATACATGACTAGGGAGAGAGGGGGATGTGAGGCAACTTGTTTTTCTTCCCGAGGAACCAAAATCCGTGTGGTTGTCTGGTTTTACATGCGTGTTTGCGTGTATGTATGTGTATGTGTGTGTGTGTGTGTGTGTGTGTGTGAGAGGAAGAGAGAATGAGGGCGAGAGAGGGAAGATACAGGAATGGATAAACGAGTTAGCACCAGTTGGGCGGCGCAGTCATCACAAACGCTCCTAATTTGATGTGACACGCAATGATATGGGCTCATTTGCGCAGGAAGGATCGTTCATGATCTTGGCCAGGAAGGAGTAGTGTAAGAGGAGCCTGCTGGCTGGCTGAACTCACACCATCAGAGAAATTACATCCATAAACACGGCACGCTTTCCTGCCATTTGACCCACCGCTTACCGCCATCTGAGCATTTCGGGACACAAACATCTGCTGCAGATCTTTTCACTTCTCTATTAGCCTGAGATCTCACGACTAGATTACAGGATGACCCCCCCCCCCCACAATCTCTCATTCATCTTCCCAAAACAAAGATATATTATGGACAAACAACGGAGAGTTACTGGGTGGTATTGTGTAGTGGCGCTGTGCAGAAATGACCAGGGCAGGCGGAATAATGAGATTCTGACTGAGGGTCTGCCTTTGCTTCATGTCAGAGATAACGTAAATCACAAACATTATACAGCTACCGCTTGTCCCTTTGCTCAGCTGGACTTCCCGGTGGTTAATGTGCATGAAGTTGTGTGAGCGCTCATGTGCAGGCAGGTGTGTTTGCTTGTGTTTTACTTTTCTCTACTGACTGTGCTGCCAGTCTGTTTGGGCCTACGCCTTATTAATGCATGCTTAATGAGATCCAGTGGACATGCGGTACGCGGATGTCTCTGTAGCATATGTCAAACAAACTAATTCAAAGCAGAAGAAGCCCTTCTTTCATCTTAAATTGGTGTCATGGAAATCTCGGCCTAATGCACTTAGTTTCCAATGAGAGTCTAATTTGATAGCGGTTTAGGAAACGGTAGGAGTGAGCGATTGTTCTGGAGAACAGTGCGTCGCGGTCGGGACGGGACCATAAACTCGGATTACATCAGCGGCTGTTGCGGAGGTGACTGGAGAAGAGTAATATGATAGCGGCTGTGCGGGGGGAAACAGGCAGGCAGAGAGGAAAATGGGGAAGGAAAAAAAACACACAAGGGGATCCAATGTAATGTTACAGCAGATCCCGTAGCCTTTCGTCATGGCCACTTTCATTTCCACCATGCTGATCCCTCTCCAATCACTTTACCAGGCGTCAGGGGAGACGAGGGAGAGAGGGAAGGAAGGAGGAAGAGGAACAAAGAGGGGGAAAAGGTTGTATAGGTTTAGTAAAAGTGTGGAGGTGGGGGGTCCTCCAGAGATATAGGGCACAGGAATGTTAAAGAGGGTGAGACAAAGCAAATAAGGGTACTGGGATCCAAACATGTGCTGCAGCTCCAGAAGGGCACATCTTTCTCTGATCAGTTGCCGTCCCTATTTCAATGGTTTCCACATGGACCCTAAACTCTCCCAGATGGACCCTGAGAAGATGAAAAGATGTCCATATCCCTATCGAAGCGGGGATCTGTTACAGTGGGAAGAGATACCGAAAGGAGCGGAGCGAGGGAATGCCGTCAGAGATAGTGTGCCAGAAAGAAATAGAGAGCTGAAATTTCATCTGTAGCACTTGCCTACCACGTGAGCGCGTATGCCTACGTGATCACTGCCAAACACTTTTGCTGCTATAGCTTTTCACTACACTTGTCAAGTTGTCCAACATGCAATATCGAGCATGGTCGATGCCAAGGGAGAAAGTTTTGCAAGTGTGCCAGAAATTACCCTGATCCCTGTGAAATTGACACTGTGTAAGGTTTCAAGACTGATGTTAAGCCCTGGATTTTCCATCTTTACATTTTCATTAGATGGAGCACAGACAAAAGAAGAAAGTGCCTTCATAGTTTTTCTCCTTTGTTTTATGGGATACTTTGCTACTGTTAACATGGCTGAAACATCCTGGGGAGGTGATTTATGATCCCTCTCCCCAGGGTACAAAGCCAAGCCCAGCAGCAAGGGAAATTTAAGGCTACTGCACCAACTCTACTCACAGAGGACTCTAAAATATCTGCGAGATTTATAGAAGTGGGGGAGAAATCTTTTCTTCCTCTGAGGTATACTGCGTGCCTTTTTGTGTGTAGACTCCCTGATTTGAAGCTCTGGCAGCCGGAGACGAGCCTGATGAATAGAGAGGAGTGCGGAGGTGCATTTTGTTTAAACATACTTTATGTGGTGATGTTGGTTTCTCAACTGTGTTTCTGCTTCAGCGTCGACTCGGCCCGTCCATTCAAAGTCTGTCTTCTCCATCTCTTTTTATCCCTGGCAATGCTTTCATGAAGCTCATCTTTCAAAACCCGCAGGAGGAGACGTCCCCCGTTATGTTTTCTCAATCCAATCCCAGAGACAAGAGATTTCTGTCTGATGAAAAACATCTATCTCATACAATCATGTCTGTTAAAACCATTTTTTTTTTTTTTTTTTTTTTTACATTAGCACTGTAATGTTATGATGTCTGTATACTGTGACAAGTTGTTATGAATTAGCAGGTGATATTGTCAATAAAAGCACTGATAGACATGAGGATGGCGGTGATGATGGACGGACTACTGGCTTTACTGGGTGACATTAAAAGAGAATATTAAATACTGGTCTCATATCTTTTCAATCCCATCCCCTGCAGGCTCCCTCTGTAATATAGCTGCTGATCGCTCTTCAAAAACATCGACATCTGAAAAATTAATATATGAACACCTAATCATGTTGAAGAAGCTTCCTCTGGCAGTTAATCCTCCTGGGAAGAAGAGAAGCTCTGATAAGGATGGTATAAAACCTTTCAAATGTACAATATAATGAACTTATTAAAGATCAGCTGTTGGCATGTTTCAATTTTCTTTTAATAAGGGCAACTTATCCTCCAGGTTCTACTTTCTATTTTATTTTCTCTTTTTCATTTCTCCGTTGCCCAATATGTTCTGTAAAAATGTGTGCGAATGTCATCTTCTTTTGGATAAAAGTCATTTATTTTTATTTGCATTAAAGCACAACCCTAAGTCTTATCTCCTCCCCTCTCCTGCACTGTTTTTTGCTGAGCAGGTGTCTACAGGAACAACCACCGGAAGCAGCAACCTCTAGTTCACCCTTTCGTTAAAAAAAAAAAAAATCTTACTCAACTTGGATGCCATTCCCAACATCCAAAAGGCATGTGGTCAGCCCAAAGCCCCTGTGCATCGTAGACAGATTACTCTGAAAGGAACAGAGGAGGCCATCTGGAGCAGAGGAGGGGCAAGGAGCAAGGGGGAGAGGAAATTTAAGAAATGGAGGAGAAAGAACTGGCTGGATGATTTGGAGGATAAGGGAATGCAGGGCAGAAAGACGGAGAAGTGTAAGGGGGTGAGGGTGTGGGTGGGGGGCTGGAGTGGGGACAGATGTTTGAGCTTTTCTGCCAAAGGGGGATGCAGGGATGCATGAGAGATCTGGACTGCTGGAGCACCAACCTGGGTGTGCGGTACAAATCAGGCTCTGAAAGAGGCATGACAAGGTAAAATGAGAGCTCATGTGAAGGACATTTCAAACCTTGGAGGTCTGGATTATTTAAAAACACTCAAAGTTAAATATAATCTCATAAAACCTTTTTGACACATACAGTGTAAAGCCAGGGAGGACTTGGCTGCTGGGTGCTTGGCCGATATAAAAGTGTGTGTTGGCCCACAGGTTCCACACAGGGAGCGACAGGTTCAGTGTGTGTTTGAGGTCAGCAGCCCTGTGTACACACACAGCAGTGTGTTAAGAGCTGCTGGGTTGTGTGGTCAGTGGTACATCTCATTAGCACCTGCTGACCCGACCAGTTCACTGCACTCACGGAGCAACGGAGCCGGGGCGTAAAAACAGGCAAGCGTGAAAGCAAACATAAAACACTCTTCTGTGCCAGCAAACAAACCGTCTGTCCCCTGGCAGAAAGACAGAGAGAGAGAGAGAGAGAGAGAGCGAGCAACAAGCAGGGGATGAAGCCACCACAACCATCATCCTTCTCCCTCTGTATATCTCTCCAACAAACTGAATATCCTCAGAACAGAGAGGCCAGATAAACTCTCCCTCCGATCTTCCCGGCTCTCCTGAGATAAGACATGCCTAACGTGCCTCACACGGGGAGACAGTTTACCAGTATACGCTGCCACTTCCTCCCCCTCTCTGAGCAAATCATCAAATAAATCCATGTTTAGTTTCTGCCAGGCCCAAATATGCCAACAAAGCTATGATAAGAGAGCGTGCAGCTAAAAAGCTACATTGTGCTCAACAAAGGGGAAAAAGCAAATCAGGGCTAGGATGTGATGGGGCTTGTTGCTGCTCCGGAGCAGCAGATGAGGGTGTTGAGTTTGTTGTGGAGAGGAGGAAAATAAAACAGAGTGGTTCACGTCATGCGGGTGAACACTGCCTAGGGAGCACAGGCCATATGGGTGACATCAATAAAAATGTTCCTCCACTATCTCAACTGTAGGAACTGGACATATCCCAAGTGTGCAAGTCCTGTTCCATGACATTGACCAAAAGGAGCACATAGCTGCAAACATAGTAAAAAGTATAAGAGTCAATCCCCTGCCACCTCCCTTTACCAATCACCTACAGGACATCACATACGTTGTGAAGGATGGCAAGTTATGCTGGAGTCAGAAAAGTTCGCTTCATCTCTCAGACAAATCATGGCAAGAATTTCTGACCCTGTGACTGACACAGAGAGCATCTCAAAAGGCAAAAAAAAAGACCTGCAGTACGCCGATAGCCAGACACTCGACAGGCAATTAAGAGTCTTCAGTCCACCTGATTTGCATCTATTTGGAATGTGAGGCGAAACTGGCACAGCCGGGTCACATTATGCTGGAAGGAAAACTCTGCTAAACACCGCACATATTTTAACTTGACTAAAAAACAAAGTTGAGCGCTGATTACAAACACCCCACCCCCACCTGCAGCACCAGAGTCCACATGCCTTCTATTGTCTGAGTCCCCACCATGTTGTCTGTATCTGGGAGAGATAGCATCTCGGCAAGCCCTCTCTGTGGTGCTCTGTGGTTTTCTGAGACCTCCAGAGCCCGTGGGAGGCAGCGCACCTGCACAACAGACAATAGCAAAACGCTCCTATAGATTCTGCTGGTCTTTGAAGTGGCAGTGGATGTGAGCTCAATACCTCAGGCCCTCTTTTATCGCACGCATCACTCTGTGGTTTCACCGCACAGCCTTTGTGATGAGAGACGGCTTTGAGATGAGTCGAACACAGCTTTTAAGGACGTTCAAGTGTTTTGGTTGACCGGCCGTTCCACATCAGACAAGGTGTTCATCATTAGATGTACACAAAGAAAAAATTACTTGGATGTCTGTAGGGGGTGGGGGTGGGGGGTAACCACGCTACAGTACACACCCACTCAGGTCCGATTTGCCAAATTTTCATAGCACAGTTAATTGGCTTGGGGTCGGGTATCAAAGCAGAGACAGTGAAAATATATGTACAGTATGGAGGGGGAGGGGGATCATTGGAGATGACCTGAGAGCTGCAGCGTGTTCCGGTTGGTGATACCAGACTATCACAACCACACCTAATATCTCCTCCCTCGGTCTGCGTTGTTAACCTGCTGTCTAACAGGCCTCCTAAGCATAAACTAGCTATGAAATATGACATCATAAAAGGCAGTGGGTTTTTTGATTATGAAGAATCTATGAATTATTCAGAGGGAACTCAAAATTTTTTCTCTGCATCTAGCTGCTTCCATCCCCGTCTCATAGTTCTCTCTCTTTGTTGTTTTTTTTTTTTTTTTTGGTTCACTGCTGCTCTGTTTAGATTTCGCTATATCTATCACATTTGTTGGTCTGATCTGTTCATCCCTCTCTCTTCCTTTCTTATTTCCATCCTGTGGGATCAGTAGCACAACTATTGGGGAGGATATCGCAGGGGAAAACAAAAAAACAAAAAAAGGTAGTAGACTCTGGAAAGCAGGGCAGTGCAACACTGTGACTGACTGGTGCTAAAGTGGACACCTTACCTCTTGACAGGGCTACGACAAAGTCAAGTGAGTGGAAACCTTGACTAGTAAACAGAGACATCCCAAGCATGCCCGCTCCAGCGTCAGCTCTGTCATCATGTGGCTAAAACTCCAACAGTGTTGTCCTTAGAGTCCCAGTGTCTGACCCTCTATCTGTCACCATCTATTTTACCATGCCCCCTTAACTACACACCATCAGCACAGCACGGCCTTAGAATAAAGACTCTCCCGCTGTACGTCAGTGGTTTACTCTGCTCGCCTGAGCGTGATAGTTTAGCAGCCACGGGGGAATGAACCAGTCACAGATGTGCATCTTCTCTCAGTGGTGACAGACAAGGCCGTACAGTATGTCTCCGCATGGTGATGAGTAATGATCTCTCTGGGGTTCTTTGCTTCGCTGCATCTCATACATTCATTTTTACTGTATGTCCTGCTTTCTAGCCTTATGGTTTTGCATAAAGGAAACAAAAAGTTCCTGATAATAATTCACCTACAATAAAACTACTATAAAGTCTACAGTGCTTTAAAATGTTTCAACTTAAGGATGCTTGGGGTCAAATGTCACTTTTTCTAAGAATGACTGCTGCCCAAATTTAGACACTTCATTATCTCTTAGTCTCAGCGGTTGGTGCCGGTTATCAGTGGTGGTCTGTTTACATTATAAGTAAAATCACTGAGAAAAAATGCCAGCTCCAAGTCAGCAGATCCATATCCAAATTTGGATGTGTACTCCACTCTCAGTTCGCATTTTATATGCTTGAATACTGTCAAATATGCAGAACAGGATAATGTTTTGCCTCAGACTTCTTACAAGGGAAATATAAATGAGTCAATCTGCACAAACTTAACCCTGTTTTTGGCAGCAGCCTGCACAGAGCAAATTCATTTTAGGTTTTAGGTCAGCGTGCATTCTAACAAAGCCTACACACCCGCTTGAACTCCATACTGGAATGGGTGAATATTTATTTGGCTCGCTTCCAGTTGCACATTTCGGATTTGAATTTAAGTCACCGAGGAAATGTGTATTATCAAACGACTGTCTTCACTGTGTACTCCAAGGGTGATAGTTATTACCGGGCCGGATGGTGATTACCAAAGTTATTAAGAAAATACAAAGATATGATTCTGTGCAGGTCATTCGCCTGGAGTTATTCTCTTCTTTACCTTGAGCATGTTTTCTTTAATTGTGGTCTACCAGTCCAGCAAACACAGGTACAAGGCAAGCGACAGAGGAGGACACAATCCATGAAAACTTAATTTCCTGAACTAAAGCACATTTTTCTTCTTCTCTGTAATAGCTCCAGTAATGAGAAAGAAAATGTAATAACTTTCAGGAATAAACAAAGCATGACATCCATTCACCAACTAGGCCACATGCTCTGATTCTCCCTCTGTCTCATTCAGGCCTTCACATGCACATGTAAGTACACATACACTCTATTACGAATGCCATACAGGTATAAGCAGGGCGGCGGGTGCACTGCTGCTAAAGCACTGCTGTATCTGTCACTAATGTACTCCAAATGATGTTCTTCAAAGGGGTCAGCACTACTAACAAAAGCCTTTGTTTAGAACGGGTGCAGTAAGGACTGGCAGTGATCAACTTGAATGATGTAGTAAGAGCAATCCATGGCCACTCCACACGAGACAGAAGAGCAATGCCCAGGCTGAAGAGGCCCTCCACCTTCTCATCCGTCCACTAAAAGCCCTCTGTCGCTGCTTCATGCATGCATCCTCATCCACCCACGCCCTGTATAAGCCCATAATGAGCCCTGGGCTAATGCATAGAACAACACAATTAAAGCCAAAATGGACAACTCCCCACTCCAGTCCACGCACGAGCATGCAAGAGAGCACTCACTGTGCTGATGTGTTTTGTGTGTCCTGCGATATGAGCTTGACCACTCGTGCGTGTATATCGTGTGCCTCTGTGTGTGTTTGTGTGTGTGTGTGTGTGTGTGTGTGTGTGTGTGTGTGTGTGTTTGCTCGTAGAAGCAGAAAAGAGTTGACAGCTCCAGCCAGTAGCCCTTTGACCTGTGGCCTGAAGGCCCAGCATAAGACAGCAGTGCTGGTTTGCAGTTAGTTCCTGCCTCTGGCACAGAATCCTTGGCCGGTCACCATGAAACACAGAGGCCACAGGCACATGGAACTGATCCAGGATGCCACGCTTGGTTTGAACTCTTTCTTGACAAAGACGAAAAAATAATTTCCCTCTAGAAAATCCTGGAAGAAAGGGAGCCGAGGAACAGTCCAGCAGCGTGCTGCACCGTAGTCAAAGAAACCTAAGTCAGACTTTGGCTCCAACGGGCCAACCCCAGCTCACAGCAATAATTTCACAGAGGCAATATTTGCTTCAAACTACACTGTGTGCGAGTTAAATTGCCTACACAATGGCACATTTGTTATGGCCCTGATATATTTGTCTTTTCTGTCTCTTTTTTCTCTGAGCCAAGAGGAAAATCATTCTTGGTTTCTGTGCTGCCTTGCTTTTCCCCATTTCTGTCACAGCTATTATTTCATGAAATCTGACTCCTGGTATTCTGTTTCTTTTCAATTTCCCTTTCAGCAGAGCCCAAGCGTTCCCTCCTCCCATGTCAACCACCCCTTATTGCACAGCACAATGTGCCAAAAATATCTCTGTACCGAGAAACAATCTTAAATCTACATTCAATTTAATTTGCCATTCCAGTTCAGAATAGAAGGAACAAGCTTTGCTTTTCCACAAAAATACAAAAGTACTCATGGTGGGATTTCAGTCTGCCTTTGTTCTTCATCTCTGTCAGTTTGTTTATTTACTCCACTGAGAGTGTGTGTGTTGAGCACTTGTTTTGGACAGACAACATAAGTTCATCAGACTTCCAAGGAGTCCCTGACAGCCCTCCCTCGATTTCCTTTTTCCCAAAGATAATATACACTGTAATGCAGAAGAAGAAAGCAACTAATTGACCTGAAATCAAAGCTAATTGGCTTCTATTTAGCCTCTTCCTGTCCTACAGCAGCACAGACACTGGGGGAATATACTGTGGCCCACTTCACAGACTACCACCAACAAACAGCAAGCAATCAGCAGTGGGAAGTGTGATACTGGACTGTATCTGTGTCTGCAGGGTGTGGTGGGCCGCCGGCTGAGCCACTGAGTACAGACAACGTGACCTGTGTTTGCCTGCATGCTGCAGACTTAGCTGATAGATATCTCTGTCTCTGGCAGTTCCCACCATAAAGTCTCATTCAATCTTCCATACCTCATCAGAGGAGCTACCCTAAGACCTGCCCCCCAACTTCCCATGGATCATTTTCTAGATTTCTTTCCGGCATGATGTTGTTCCACTTCCTAAGCATGTGTGCATTTGTGGTTATGTGTAACCAAGGGCATAATTTACACTGGGGAAGAGAAGGACACCCCCCCCCCCCCTCACTTTTCAAAATCCTATTTTTGTTCCTCAGCTTTTACAGGTTCAATCTGACATTGACCCACTAAAGTCCATCTCTTCATAAGAATGACGTTTATCTTGCTTTCAGTTATTACTGTAACAGCGATAAACTTTACACACAGCAGCGAGTGGACTTTAAACTTAAATTCATGCCCTGGTTTTACCTCTCAGACTTCATAAAGGCTGCCCTAAAAATATGTCAGAATTGAAGACTGTTAAAGAGAGCGCACTTATGCAAACGTATGCCCTATTGTGTGACTTTTTTGTGAATAATGTGCGTCTGGCCCGGAGAGAGACGTTGATATGATTTTATTTAAATCCCACTCCTTGGGTGCAGACAAAGTGGAGCAAAATACTCAATTTGATCTACGAGCTGCAACTGGCAGAGAATTCACGGTACACAGTGATGGGTAATAAAACAAATGAAGCAAGACCCAAGTGCTGCTTGCACCATTGTGGCTACATGACCTACATCTGTAGAGTGGAGGAATGCTGATTCTTATCTAATGGAGGATATGGCCTGAGGACAAGACAAGTCATCCTGGCACACAAACCTCTGTTATTCACTGTAATCTTCTCATTCACTGTGTTTTCAAATACAACAGGGAGATTCAGAGTCGGTGAGTGTGCCGTTTTAATTGATGCAGCGATAGAGTTTGATTCATGTTACATTCTTACAAGGAGAGCCATGAAGTATCCGATGAGAGCCCCGGCAGGCTTACATTAAAGGCATTCCCGTGAACCCTCAGCACTTCACAGCACAGGATCCCCGTCTCTGTTTTCCCCTTCCAGACAGATGCCAAAGTCATTGTTTTTCTGAGCCGGGTTTTCAGAGAGAAAACTCGATCCCACTGGCTGCCGGTGTCACCAGCGGCCCCCCGTCATTCAATCCCATCTCTCCTCCTTTCAGGAATGCACTTCAGTCATTCTTTCTTCTTCTCGCTCCCCTCTTTTTTCTGGACCATGGTGCCCTAGGCAGTCTGGGGGAAGTGTGTGTTTGGTTGTCCCAGATCTATTCATCCTCTCTGGTGAAACGGGATACAGTGACCTCCTCTGTGTCCGGTGGTCCCGATCTCAGGCTCCTGTCTGCTAAGTGTCAGAGATCGAGAACCTGTGAGGGGAGGGGGGAGGTAACTGGATGGCTGGTCAGGAGACAAGCCCAGAACATGAGCCTGTTGGGCACCGCTGAGAGATGATACTAAATCTGCGTGAATGGACCAGCAGGAATGTTCTGCAGCGAGTTTATGTTAACTGTGGCTCGACGCTGTGGACCAACTTCCCAGAGCCATCTGTTGTGCCGTCATCATTTCACTCCCCCGAACAAAGCAGCAGAGTGGATCCAGCATCCAAACTATGACTAATAAACAATGCAGATTGGTGAAACGTGCCATACTGTACCACAGCAGGGGACATGCACATAAATATGTCAATTTCTATGCTATTTTGATGCACTGTGACATCATCGCTTTGAGCAAACCCCTCGCTTCCCATTAATGTACAAAACTAGGGGCAATTACAGGAAGGGTTCCTCCATTATAAAAGGGGCTATATATATATGGCACCCCCTACCTCATGAGACATGACAACCTCTCTGCACCTCACATTAGCATAATCTGCGTTTGCTGTGTGTGCTGCAATTTGTCTGGAAAATCTTTCCCCCCACAGGTTCATTATTGAGAGTGTGTCCATTAAAAACAACTGAATTACCATCACAATTGGCTCACCATAAGGTACAGTGCTGGCACTCTTTGAAAGAGTAATTGGATCCATTAAAGCAGGAAAAAAAAAAATGCAAGAGACTGTAAGATGCATGTTCCTTTGTGTAAAATGTGTATGTGTTTGTGTGTGTGTGTATATGTGTGTGTCAGTGAATATCTGAGTAAATGCCAGTACATGTCAGTTCCTCTTGACTTTTTCTGTTGAAGCTGCTGAACAATGGTTAATTGGGACCAATTAAGATAAAGTTTCATAAATTAATTTAGTATTCTTTGGGCACTAAGTCATTTTAAGTACAATTCTCAACAAGAGCAGCACTGAGCAGACTCTGTCAGTCGCACGGATGTTCCTCGCAGTATGAACTGCCAAGATGAACTTTAAAAATACACCCTCAATCTTATTTTTACCCAAACTTTTCTTTATCGTATCGAGCTGAGGATATAATCGTCGTTCTTAAGGCTACAGTTTTATTGAACGAGGACAATCGTAAGTTTTCTACTGCAGTAACACACTTGTGTTGGCTTGCACAGAAAACAGTGGAAAAAAACAAGGGGCAGGTAACCAGGATGATCCACTGGTCGACTGGTCACCTGTGTGTAGCGGCTCAGTGATGCGAATCCATTTACAGTTTAGCCTTAATAAAAGCCCCTCTAACTTTGCAGCACCTGCAGCTCTGGACAGCTCATCATGCTAATGTTAACAAGCCGAACACGAGTTGTGCTCCGTGATAAATCTGACCACAGCCGGAGAAAAGCTCCTCCAACCAGCCCTTCCCTGGTGATGAATGAACCAGGCTGCAAGAGTCCTTGAAGCATGGGGGTTACTAGGAAATGCCACAAACCTATCTGTCTCAATTGTGTTCAATGGCCTGTGATTTCTATGGGTCCATGCAGGAATGTGTGCGCCTCTGTGTGTGTGTGTGTGTGTGTGTGTGTGTGTGTGTGTATATGTGTGTGTATGTCCTAAAAAGAATGAATGCTGTAAAGCCATTACCTGTCTGAAATGGTGGCCCAATTATGACAGTCTCCTTCAGCATGCAGCCTTGCAAAACCAAACTCCATGAAATTGATTACCCACACACCTGGACCTCATTTGTGACTGTTTTTCTCGCTCTCCCTGACAGTGACTCTAGGCTGCGTCCTGTTCATTCCCCACCAAAATAATAATAATAAAAAAAAATAAAGAAAATGCTGTAATGTTCCATGCATATAAAGTATTCAGATATTAAATCCTAGACAACAAAGCAACAGTTGTTTTGGGAAACAAAAAATGCATAGAGAATTAATTTGTGCTGATACATAAGAAAAATCCGACAATAGATTTTTCACACCCACCTGAGACAAAGAGAGGGGGTGTGGAAGAGAGACATAGAAAGCAAGAGAGAGAAAGAGAGAGAGGGCAGGAGATGAATTTACAGATACTGAATAATCACCTGGCTGCCAGTGTTGCCCTCCTTCCTGCTATCATTTGCATCCCAGAGTCTTTTATTCCCTCATTCTATTTTGTATTCCTTCTTTAAAAGACCCTCACCCCGCCCTCCGCTTCAGATTGACCTCCTCTATTAGGCTCAAGGTTGCCGGGGTGGGCACAAGGACATTCCTTTGAGACAAACAGCAACGCTTGGCTGCCACTAAATAAACAGAGATGTTTTATGGGTGCTGGTGACAGTAAAACTATATGAGATGACAAATCTGCCAGTTGGGCTGTTCTGAACACGCACAGGGGAAATATCTTTTATCGCTGAAGTAAGGATGAATACTGAGAGCTTTTACAACAGTTAATCATCTCACTGCATTTACCACTGTAATCTGTTTTTTACTCATTCAGAGATTTCGGAGTGGTTGAATTATCAGCCCCAACAGTGACGGGGGCGTACACTCAGCGGCAGCCGGCAGAACACCAGTGATGGCATTTCAGTGTCAGACCTTTTTTTTTTCCCCGTCTGGCCTCTGCCTTTTGTCTTAGTACTTCCACTCTGCTTTTCTGTGGCCTGTTATAATGAGCTCTCAGTTCTCAGTGACTGATCAGACTGGGAGCTGGACATACAGCTCCTGGAGAAAAAAAAAAAAGGAGAGAAAAATAAAAAAAGAAGCCTATTTGTGTTCTGCTGTTGACCTCCGTCTCTCAGTGGGGAAATCTCTGGGGACTCCCTTCACTCTCCATCCCTCCATCCTTCCGCCTGTCCATTCTTCCCTTCATCGCTGACTGCCCGGTAGCTATGCATATCTGCTGATAATGTTACAGGGCTTTTCCCTCACAGGGATACCTTACGGGGGAAGCGGGATGACAGCACAGTCAAGTCAAATTGCACACAGATGGCTTATATCACTGGCTGTTTTCAAGCAAGCACCGATGTTGAGTTTTTTTTTTCTCTCTCTCTAGGTCTAGTTTCTTGGCTTGATCTCACCTTTTTTCTTAGCTAGACTCCAGGGACTGTCTGAACTCCCACTCAGTGAGCTCAAATGTGAGTGGATTTGGCTCTTGCTTGCTGGCTATGCTTAGAGCATTGAATATGTTGATAGACTACACCTCAGTAAACAAAGCTCTGTTAGTACCAGAGCAAAAACTCAAAAGAATGGCAGCTGGTGGTAGAGACTTGCTATAATGGGGAAAGAAATAAAATAACAGTAACACAAAGCTTAGGTGGGCAATGTGTCTGATCTATATGGTAATGTGTGTGTGAGGTAAGAGAAGTAGTCACGCGGTGGTGGGTCCCACGCAGCAGTAGCTGGTGAGTAAGCCTGGCGTAAGGCTGACTGCGAGGCGACCTCTCCTGTCTATCCTGACTGTTGTTTTGCATTCTTCATAATTAGAAGCGCCCAAGCATGCCAGGCATTCCTAATAGAGGTGTTTTACACTAGCGGCTGACACCATCACTCAATCCGAAGCCAATGGTCCTTTCCCAAAGGTCAACAGCTCAGCCTTCTCCTCCTTCCCAGAGATTGGGGGGGGGGGGGCCCCCACTCGTCAGCGTGACAAAGCCACACGCCTCCTTCTTTTGTTCCCTCCCTCCTGCCCTACCTCTGCAAACCCTGACAACCTACAGCAGGGCTCAGTACTAGTTAAACCAAGACTCCCTATAGTGACGGATGACTCCTCTGCTCCCTATACCAATGAAGACGAAAGCTAAGCATGAATTATTAAGGGCCAGAGCTGAGTGGAATATTTTGATATTGAACCCCTTATGAATAATTCCAGCAGGGCTACCCCAAAATGAATTACCTTGTTCTCCATGTATTGCAGAAGGAGATGTAGCTCTTTGTCTCCGGGGGTTCAGGTTGTGGAAGGAGATGTTGGATGCAATATACTGGATAAGAAATGAAATAAAGAAATAAAAAAAATCCATGCCATGCTGATATTAGGTATTGTGAGCGAGGTGTGCGCAGTCGGAGCTGCGAAGTGTTTGGACAGTGCAGGATTGTATATTCCTTTTGATCCAGTGGTCAAAGACGGGTCCATGGAGAGACTCACACTGGGATGAGAAGTGTGGGGAATGCAGAGGGGCCTGCAGTGATTGGGATGCGAGGGTTGGGGTTGCATGTCCAATTATCTAGCAGGCAAGGAAAGAGGGGAGCTGGCCAATTAGAGGGAAAGGGGAGAGACCTCTGCCACAGACCTGGTGCATACTCCCACAGAGAGGGACAGACAGGCAGCCGGACAGAAACAGAGCCTATAGAGACATAGGCTATAGAGACATAGGCAGGGAGAGAAACTGAAAGAAAGGTCAAGCTAAGAGACACAAAGAAATACAGATAAAATATATTTCTCTAATATTTTCCTGAGAGGTGGAGGAAAGGAAAGATGAAGAGTCTGTTTCATGCAAGCGAGTAGTGCAGCATCTCGCCTCACTGTATAATGTAGCATATTAGTGAATACTTTATTATGATAGGTTCATGTCGAGTTCTTGCATGATACCAGTGAATCTGGGTAAAAGCACAAATTTCACCATCTTTTCATTTCCTGGCAACATTTCAGGACTTTGCATTGTGGGTTTCCGATGTTAGCCGAATACACGGTGAACACTGGAACATAATTGCCATTTAATACACTCGATCGGTTGACAGTAAAATCAAGAAAAATTATGATTATGACCCTTGAGAATCTGCAGCCAGCCAAATCCTTGACTGAATAACTCTTAATAGGGTTATTACTTAATAAATAATGTCATGTATCCACCTCTACAAAGCTCTCTGTGCCGCTGCCAGCGCTCACAGGGTTGGCTATAATTCACAGTGAGGCTGAATATAATTACCCTCTCTCTTAAAGAAACTTGTCAAAGTGACTGGGGATTAAATCCAGGGGTAAACAAAGAGGAAGACAAAGTCTGCTTTTTTGCTAAGACACAATGTCATTCTGTCTTTGCCTGGGTAGTTCATTCCCTGTCAAGTGGAAAGATGCTGTTGTAGCAGAGACCCTCCAGCACATCTGGAGCAGAGATAAATGCAGCGATTAAGAATCATCCATCCTCACTTTGTAATTAAAGAGGTCAATGACTTATTGACTTTGAAAACATAACTAACCGGTCAGGTTAACAGTACGTAAAGTCTTCCATTGTTTGAGGTAATTTGATTTGTTTCTTGTGAGGCTCACGCTGAAATCTCAAGATTAATGGCTGCTTTTAAAGATATGTGCTGAGGAATACTCAGTTACAACATAGTGCACAGGCATAAACATGAAAATTGGATTTAAGTATTGCTCAACGAACTTAGTCATTCAACCACAACGAGCATGAAATCGACTAAAAACCGCAACAGTTCTAACACCTCAGTTCCTGTTCCAGTAAACACTATCAATATTTGTCATAACCCATAGATCTTCAAGTCTGTCAATTATTTGATCACTTCCCTCTATCATTTCTCTGCCCCTGACAATGCAGAGTGATTGCTCACTCACTTCAGGAATGTCTGGTGACTTCTCAATGTCTCATTTAAGTCAAAGCAAATTGAGGGGTTTTGAGTTAAACATCACTGCACTCCGTGGCCAAGTCAAGTCCAAACAGCGGATTCTGTCGTCTCAGACCAAGTGTATAATTTCTGACGCCACAGGAATGGAACCGCAGCTCTAAACTGAGACAATGCTCACTCGCTTTGAAAGAAGAGTAACACTGCCCTGCAGTCTTGACTGCCAATCGACTATCATACGCTGCGATAACGGGAAATGGTCTTCACCGCAATCACGAGCGTGGCATTCTCTCTTGAGGCACCTGCATTGCAGATTATCATCTGCTTCGAAGACCGGAGGACATGCCCAATCATCATCAAAGCAGCAGCCTCCATTTCTGTCTTGCAGGAATGCTCCTCTCTGATACAGAGAAACGTTTAGGGGCTGCAAACAGGATATTAAAGACCTTAGTCCTCTAGTCTTACAGCTGGCTCCCAGTACAAAGGCTCTCGCAAGCCAATAATTAGCCACAGGTCCACTTCACACACTCGCCTTGACCCCTGACCTTTTTTACTCACCACTACTTCCTGCGAGCATATTTAGGGTCCTGTTGTAAATGGCCCCTTTGATCAAGGAGCAGCACAGATTTTTAATACATGCAAAGCCATTAGTGGTCCTTTGTCCTTTAATACATCATAATTTGGAGTTAAGCAGACAAAGGTCAAGAGAGCACTTTGGCCTGACCTGGGAAGGCCCTTGGTGCTTGATTAGTGGTCAGTCTTTAACAAGCCTCTTCAAGGAGAGCCAGTGTGCTGGCTGAGAGAGGGGTGGCAAGGGGCTGCTTGGCGATGTGCGAAGCAATACAATTTACTTCACATCAGAACAGAGATTAGAAGTAAATTGGAAAAGGACAGGGTCATCAGTCTTTTAGCCCTCAAGGCCACTCCCTCTTCCTGCATAGCCACTTCCACAACTGCTCCTGTATAATTATGCTAAATAGAAATCGTACAGAGAATGAGCAGAAATGAAGCGCGTTGTCAGTCTTTCTATATAATGTATGAGAGAAGAAAATGTTGAGGCTTGGTGGGGGACAGAGTGGTGAGAAAATGTGCATTTGTGAATACTTTTGGGGAGATGTGCAGCCATTACAGTTGAATATACCAAAGCAGCAAAAAAACAACAACTGGTGAATCGTTGCTGGTGCATTGCTCATTAGCTATAACCACGGACATTTAAAAAAAAAAAAAAAGTTTAATCCTCTCTTTTGTTTAGTTTCTCAGTTCTCTCTACATTCTGACTGTCCTCTTGCTCCGCTCTATTCCCTGGCCTTCTGCCTCACACTCCATCTATCTCTAATGTCTATGCTGCGGCTCTCAAAACCACATATGATATTTGACTCACTAAATTCTACAGTAGTGGATATATTTCCCTGTAATATAGGGAGCACTGTGATAAAAAGGGCACATAATGGGCCCTTTCCATTTTAGGTCACCCGAATAAGGAGTTTAATTATTGCAGGCACACAGATGGGTCCAATGTAAATCATCAGAGGAGCAGCAGTTTGTTCAATGTGCTGATGTGGATATATAATGAAGACATCAATAAAAATTAGTACAAAGACTGGAAGCACATTAAGAACTGTGCTTTGAATAAATCAATCTATTTCTATGCTTTGGCAAAATGGCTATTTCTCTGTCAGGCATTACAAAGCTGCATGGAGCATTCACTCCGAGTCATTTATCATCAAATACTATGATTTATGCAGAACTAAATAGCTCTAATAATTCCAGCCCCTTCCCCAGCACTCAAAAGATACTATAAAAACTTGAGGCAGCTAAAACAAGATGTATTAGCAGAGGACGTTGAGTGGAAGAAGAGGATTGCTGGGTGGCATCTGGACGGATTAAGATGCAGGAAATTTACCACTCAGCATCTGTCTTTTGTGTCCTCAGGCTTAAAGAAGACCTCGGACTGCGCATCTTTCTGATTGTAATCTGCGGATGACCGCAATCAATGAAGGCCTCTGTTTGCCAGATCAATGGAGGACAACAGTAGGTGATAGGAATTTATCATGCTGGAGTGGTTTCGGGTGTGTGCGTTACAGCATTACAATGCATCCTTACACAGTATAACAGCAGAACAACAGCCCCCATCCCCTCCGCCCCCCCTATCACCACTCATCTGAAAAACTAGAAGACATGAACGATGATTGGCAATGGTCCCTCTTACTGATCACACCCCAGGAGGTGCATCCATCAGCAAGGAAGAACATAACATGCACAGAAAATGTCATTATCCGATGTGTTTTAATATATAATATATGGATCAAATATTTTGTTTTAGCACAATTTTATGCAGTTTGTATTTTATCGTAATATAATAAAAATGATTAATTGCTATATATTGTATGTTTTAAACATGTGTGGGCATTTACCAATTCTAAAATGCAATCCAAACCTCAAACACACACATTTACAAGCATTAGAAGTTTTTTAAAAGCACAGAAAAATAACCAGAAAGATTGCTTGCAGATGAATAAAAAGGCATGACGCGATGAAAGGAGCAGTGTCCGTCCATAAAAGGCCGTGCTCGAAGAGATGAGAGGAGAGAATGTAGGTTACTAATCCTCCCAAATTAAAGGCATAAAAGAGATTATGTCTACCAAAGCTCCAAAGCAGTACACTGTTAGCCCCTCTCCTCTCAGCTTGACTTACTTCTGTGTAATCAAACATTTTTTTTCCATCCCACTTAATTCTTGCTAGCAATGCAAAAAGATAATCAACATCAGATGTGCATCACAGAAACACAGAACAGAAGAGACGAAAAAAACAAAAACAAAAAAACAGTAATGGGAATTTATGTAAACAAAGTCTTAAATCTTGTTCACATTTTACACACATAACTTTTACACAACTGCTTGACACGTGTGCCAACGTGCGCGTGTACACACATTATGCACACTCGTCTGACACCACCATGAATGCACTTGCAATTAGCGTAATAAAGTGCGTGGAAAGCGCCGTAGGAAAGACACTGCCGATGATTTACCAGGGGAATATAGCCAATGGAATATGGTGGGTTCACCGGAATATGCGTGTAAACACTGCTTAGATGCACTTCCCTCCCTTTAAACACCTGTCTAAATACAGCACAACATTCAAATGGCTGTTTATGCTCAAGCGTAACGGCGCTGACCTTGCCTTCATCCTTGGGTAGAATTTTAAAATAGAAAACCTCATCCAGCTCTTGCATATGTTTAACACACATGCATAGTGACCTAGCTTCAAAGGCAGGCGCGCTTTAGAAGCAGCTATTTAAGAGGAGCTTTAGCGGCAAAGCGTGGAAAAGAACACCCCACCGCTGACTTGACTATTTTAAGTCGTGACCTTTCACCTTTGGACAAGGTGATGTCACACGTTAAAATGAAAAAAAAAAAACACACACACACAAATCCTGAGCTTCTTTTAACAGCAAGCTGCAAAAGTAAAACACTTTGTCCAGCTTGTAATTAATAAAGCAGTCATTAATCACAGAGTATTTCCATCTGACTGATGACAGTATGTAGGCTAAGCACGCCTGTATCATATGTGCACCACATTCAAGTGAGTGAGACAATTCTCTTCCAGTCTGCAGAGCATCGGCTGCTTCTTTTCAAGTAATGAGGCTGCGCGATGCGACTGCTCATGGTGAACAGCACAGAGATGAGTGTAAATACCGTTCACTCCCAGTTGTGTGTGATCGTCTCACTGAGGGAGCAGTGGAGAGAAAAGAGAATGCTAACATAAGACGAGGGAGCAGATAACCTGAAGCAGCAGGCTTAGCTCCTCTAAGCATCAAGCATGAGGTTTTTTTTTTTTTTTTTTTTGCATGCGGGCCAAATAGGAGAGGAAGGAAGGGAAACTACAGAGTGCAAAGCGCACCACAAACCCACCTCTGTCCCAGGTAATGACAGAGCACAGCTTCAAAATGAGTAGGTGTGAAGAAGCATGTGGAAAGACAAGCGAGTTTAAGTAGGGAGCGAGGAGGAAGGAAGAACTCACAGACAGATATGTTGTGATCGGTTGCTTTTCTTACTTTTTTCTTTTTTTTTTTTTTATCTGGAGAGGAAAAAAGTTACCCAAAGTTTCCCTTGAAAAGAAATGTTCAAACGAAGGAGGATATCCTCAAATGTCTGCTGCTTTTTTATTGTAAACCTAATTATCACTAACACATCTGTCAGGGAATGAGGCCTCAAAGAAGTGTTTTGTCAGAGAAAATACATAAAAGATGAAAAGAGAGGGGGAATAGACGAAATATTCACTTTGATGAGAACACATTAATGCTGGTTGTGGACATCTCTCCCTGTGTTGTGTTTCCATTGCCCTCCCTCATGTTCAGTGAGAGTTTAAGAGTCTCCTGGAATCTCCCAAATCTCTGTAGGCAGAAGGGCTCCTTTGAGAGCAACCACATCCTAAGAGAAATGCATGATGGGAATGCTTTCAACCCTCAGAAAACTGTCTCTCTCTGTACGAAGTTTATCATAACACCCTCGGATACGCTGAGATTCTGCCCCTGCAGAGTTCAGACAGGTTGAAGAACAAATGCCTCGGTTGGTTTTTCCAGGAAGTGGCTGTTTACAGGTAGCAATAGTAGCTGTGCACAAAGACATAAATAAAAGCCCTTTTTCGGTGAAAGTCATTACTTACTGATGTTAGTACATGGGGCTCATTAACAGCAACACTATCATCTTGTCTGATAATCTCTGCCTGTCTCATCCCTCACACTCTCCTCCCCTGCTTTTCTGAAAGGTTAAGAGGAAGGTGATTTGTTATAAGGATTAATCCAGCTGCCTGACTACCACTTGGCTGCAGGACTGTGCTGATAACAGTTGCCTTTTTTGCACAAAGTTGACGTCGACGATTTAATAATATCCATTTATCTGATACAGAGAAAGATTTGCGATGGAGAAAAGCAATGCCACACAGATCCGTCTTGAATGAGTCCACTCGATGATTTGATCAAATCTGAAATGAAGACTTACTCTAAAACATGCACAGCTATGTACGTGAACATGCACATGCAACAATCACGAAATAGCCAAATACTACACTGATACTCCTGCTGTGTCACATAGCTCTACAAACAGCCATGCTCACCAACTATGACATGAAATGCGTCGCCTATCTCCCTTTATATGATAATTTGCCACAGCTGACGTGCCGGAGGCCAGATAAGCCAAGTCAGGCTGAGAAGATAAATGTGACAGGGTTCGCCTGGGACCACTGCTAACATATACTGAGTTTATTTGGGGACAGTCTGGCGTGAAAGTGAGGATATGGCCCGGTGATCTTTCTTGTTCCAGGTGAGGGCTTTGGCTATTACATTTAGTTTCATTACAGCAGCAGCAGCAGCAGCTGACATCCATGTACAGGGAGCTGCAGCGAAGATCAGAAGCACCCTCACACAGGTGATGGGGAGGGAGCTGCACTCCAGTCTGGGATTTAAGAATAATTGAACAAGCCAGGTACCACCTTTGTTTATCTGGGGAAAGTTGACTGGGCACGGATGCTCATGTTAAGCAATGCAGTGTTTCTCATTCAGCCAACCAGTCTGTCACTATTAGCCACTGACCAGGTCCACTTGCGTAGCTGGAATTTAAGCACACTTCGACAGCAGCAGTTGAGAAAGCATCGAAGGTGGCAGTGTAGTGGAAACAAAATCAAAACTGGCATGCTTACAGAGGGAAAATATCCTGCTTCCCTGTGCGGGAAAAAAAAGGACGATTGAAGAGATCAACCATAGTGAAGCGTGCCAGAGACGGATCCTTAGCAATTCCCCCTTACCCTCTGTTAGTGAATCCTATCAATATAAGTTATGTGATTGAAACTGTACAGCAGGTCACGTACTGTAGCAGGTGTGAATTATAACCCATAATGGATAACCGATCCTCGTATACAGCTCTAGTAAAGATAGCTCAGGTCACGAGGCCAACCTTGGCGACCGGTTTCACTGCTATACATCAGTAAAAACAGCTTGCTGATGAAACAGATGATAAGCAGGGATAAAAGGTTAGGCTATTCCTCTGAGTCCATGGGCCTGTATTTACTTCCACCAGTGGAATCAACCATCAGTGTAGAGACTAAGCGATTTCACTGAAGGTAAGACATTACAGTAAGGAATAATAGCACCACCACAGGCAGGCAGGGAGGCTCAAGGATCTTCTGCTGATAGATGAAGAGACTGACAAGTGCTGTGGAACACTGCTGATACGCACCTACTGCAACCAAAGGGGACCAATTAGTTATTAGGAAGTACAATCATTCACACTTACCTGAAGATAGTGATTAAGTATCTTTCAGCACTCCTCGTTTTATCTGGGCGAGTGTGTGTATGTGTGTGTGTGTGTGTGTGTGTGAGAGAGGGAGGGGATGCATGAGGGAGAGAGAGAGATAGAAGGAGGGGGGAGAGGTTTCACACACATCCCATCAGACTTTGAGGTATGGTGATGAAGTGTGGCAAACAGACCTTATTAACACAGAGTAAAGCTTTGAGGCCGTCCTCGCCCCATCTCCACCTAAACACAACAAAACAAACAGGGTGACCCTGCTTTAACCCTGGCTCTGTCCATCCATCACCCAGCTGCACCGCACAGTCACACACACACACACACACACACACACACACACACAACTGAAGCCCATATCTCTGCTCTGTCGACATCAGGCCTACCCTGTGGAGAGATTCATGCTGCTTCCCTCCAACAGCTCCAGCTCTCACACACACACAGTTCACACCATGAGCAGTTTCACAGCACTCCCGCATCTGAACATTTTCATATGGTCTCTTCATTTTTTAGAGTACACAAAAAAAATGCTTGTAAACTGACAACAAACTGTTCAAATTAAAGAACAGATGTTCCAGACTTTTACATTTAATCACTTTCCACCTGCTCAGTAACAGAGTTGGAATAGTAAATGTGTGCTCTGCTAAAAAGAAAAAAAATTGTTCCACAAGAATTGTTCTTTATTCCCTGGAACAAATTTTTACTATGAAAATGTACTTTCCAACATTTACAAGGAATTTCTCCTAAAGAGGAGAGAAGGCTATAATAAGGTCTGTCTCTCCTCTCGACAGCCTGCATTACTGCCAGTGCTCTCTCTGATCTCTTTGACTTTGTTTGCCAGTCTCTGTTTATTCTATTTCTAAACTTTGGGTAGAGTAAGGTAGTTAGATGGTACTTCCATTGCTCACACCAGACAGACAGATAAAAGATAAGGGCTTAGACAGTCAGACGTGGTCAGTAAGGCAGAGGAAATCCCTGTCATTTGTCTAAGGCCCTGCAGACGTATGTTCAAGCTCAAGTCTCGACCCCCCCCCCCCCCCCCAAAATCTTCTCTTTGCTTCTCTCACCAGTTTAAGGTTCATGTGGAGGTGAGGGTTCCTACCTCCCCCTCCCTCTCAAGTGACCCCTTGCTCCCTATGTGTCTCAGTGTAGCAACAGATCCCCTCAGGGATCGACCTCTCTCTCCTACAACCAAAAAAAAAACACACACACATACACACATGTTGCTTTTACGTGCTCTGCAGGTGTTGCAACACACAGTCAAGCAGAAAAATTCCCCACACACACACACACACACACACACACACACTCACACACACTAAAAACACTAATAAGGGGCCAAAGAGAGAACATGATGATAGTACGGGCATTGTTCCGTTTCCAAGAACAAAAAGAGATAGGAGCTGACATTGCTCTTACTCTGATGCCTGTACTCCACTTGACAATACCTACACTAAGCCCAGGTGAAGAATGAAGAAAAAGACCAGGGTTTTTGCTTCAAATAGCAGGTACGGTCTGTGCCCTATTGTTCATGAGTGGATTTAGAGGATTTAGATGGTGCTTGGTGTGCCAGAAACTTTCAGACGAGGTAATTATTGTAATGTGATCTTGAATGGCGCAACAACAGAAGAGAAACTAGTATTACTGCTTGGTGGGAGGGCGTTTCAGGACAAGGGGGCAGAGAGACCTGGGATGACCCTGTGATGCATGGAGAGAACTATCAGTCAAAAATGCCAGAGTGACTTTAAATCACCAAACATTTCACTGCTCCGTCTGTCTCCGAACACATGTGATGAAGGATGTTTCACAGTGTGACATGCCGTCCAGGTCATGCGTGTATTTACCACTTACAGCTGACCCGTAACCCCTGCAATTGTCTCCTTTTTTTTCTGGAGGTTCCATCCTTTTCAACCAAATAGTCCCAGTAAATAAAAAAAAAAGCTCTATAAACCAAACTCAAGGGGGGGAAACAGACCGATACCAGTGATGGACTGATCGTGACCAACCAGTCCTGATATAGGAGTACACGCTGTGAAGCCACAGCTCACACATGATTGTAGTTTTCTTGTGCATCCACACAGATGATGCTTTGCAAGTCAAAGAGGCTCAATCAATTTTCATCATCTATAATCAATAGTAGAAGATATTAAGTTCGCTCAGCCATGAAAATGCAATGTGAGATTTTTAACTACATACCTGGGTGTCACTGCAGGCAGGAACAGCATTGTGCCCCGACCCAGCTGCTTCACCTCTCAGTGCCTGGGCAGCACCCCTGGGTGTGCGGTGGTAATGAGAGGGCAAGGGGACAGGCAGCAAGGTTCACCCACAGAGCAGGGGGCAAGGGGCAGGCAAGAGAGGCCAAAGGATATGCAGGCCTGAGGTGCATACTAAAAAGGCATCAATTACAAATTCAATTGGCAGCAATCTTTGTCAGTCCCATCACAGCTAATAAAACTGCCCTGTGATCCAAAAACCCTGCTGAGCATTGAGGATCTAGAGGGAGAGTTCTGCATATCTTAACCCCCCCACCCCCCACCCACCCCGTCAAAGGCAGCACATCTTGACATTAACTGTTCTTGTCACCTTTAGTGGAGAAGGTTGATAAAAGGAGGGAAACTCTTTCCATCACAGTAGCAAAGGAGAGATGAACAGAAAAAAAAAATACTCCTTGGAATATTTTAAGATAACACAATGAATCTAATTATTGATATTTAGCGCTAAGAGATGCGCTTTAGATGTTTGAGACTGAGAGAAAGACAAGGAGAGTCTATGTTATGTCCTTTACTCCTGCAGCAGCAGTTCATTCCCCCACAGGACTGTGGGTTAAGTGACAGCTTGGGTCCATCACTAAGATGAATGGTTCTGTCCTACCCAAGGCCTTTTAATTAGCTCCACAAGCTGCCTTTTATAAAGAGCACACACACACTCACACACTCACTCACACACACACACACACACACACACACACACACACACACACACACACACACACACACACACACACACACACACACACACACACACACAAAGACACCCGCACACATGTGGTGTTATGCACATGTGTTCACAAACATGTGCCCACAAGCAAAAGCAAAGACATATGAAAATATAAATGTTAGGTTTAGGGGAAGTTTAAACGGATGGATATTTTTGTGATTTTTTTTTTTTTTTTTTTGTCTCAGCACACACATACACAACAACAACAACAACATCAACACACAACAAACACCTTAGATAAACCCAAGCCCCCGTTTATGTACAACCAAAAACTGTGGGTGTTAGAAGTCATTTCCGCTGGTTGAGATCAATCCATCATTATGTTAGTGGTAGAAAAAGGGGGGTTGGGTAGCAGTTGGTGGATTGGGAGAGGCACTGGAGGGGTGAGCAGCCTGGTAACCAGACGGGTGCCATCAAGACCAGGACAGGAAGCAAGAGATCACACTCCTCCTCCTCTGGCTCCTTTCCATTCCCTCCCTTTTTCCTTCTCCTCCTCCTCCTTCAAGAATCTTCCTCCGCACATGGTCCGGAACGAGGAGCCCCATCCACCATTAGAGCGTGGGTGGGGTTGTAACAGGGCCTGGGAAGGCTACAACGAACCACCAGGGCTGTTCCAATTACAGAGTGACTGATACCAGATGATGAAGCTTGCGGCATCTCACATTAACATCCGCCATATCCGCAGCATCTGCCCAGATGAAGGGCGATGGAGGGACACTGAGCTCCACGCACATACACTACCATCCAATTAGTGGCGCTGCCAGCTATCCAGCATTATGTTTGCTGGGTGAAAAAAAAAGAAAAAAAAGAAAAAGAAAAGAAGACTGTCTGAGGACTCTGTCAAACCTGAGCCACCGAGCAAAGAAGCTGTAATTGTGCTACATGCTTTCATTAACAAAAGGTCCTCTGCTGGGTTGCAGCATACTGGCTAAGCTATGTGTGCGTTCATTTGTGTGAGATAGAACGAGAAAGGGAGAGTCGCAGAGAAAGAAAATGAGAGAGAGACGTAATTTTCTTTCTTTTTTTTTTTTTTCATACAGCCAAAGACGGTCAGTGAAGTGCATGTAATGGCTTGATCTGCCAAGCTCGTCCTCAGGAATGTTCCCCTTTTCATCCTCCTTACCCTACCCGTTCAACCACTCAGACTCAGACACACACACACACACTCACGCGCACACGCACACAGACAGGCACAAAACACATAGACAATAAAAGCAGCAAAGGGGCTTACAGTACATCTGTCACACTGCTGGAGCAAACACTGTCACACTGACACCACCAGCTGTACTCGAGCCCTGACTCAAGGTTTGTTTATGGCCCATTGTTTTCTCTGCCCCGTCTTTCGCTCCTCAATTTCAATTTACTCAGATACACGCTAACACAAAGGAGGGCAGTGTGTCAACGCCCACAGGCCTTTGAAGTGCAGACTGAATGTTAGTTTAGACATCTGAGAGCAGCTTTAGAGTGAGTGCGCTCTCCCCTCTCGTCTGCCCTGCGCCCGTTCAGTGCACACATTTGGCAAGATATAAGTCACTCTGAGTATATGAGGAAGGGACGGAAAACACTCCGCCGCTCGCTGCCCAATTCGACCGTCAGCCGACCCCGGCTGTATCACTCCTAAAGATATGGAGGTACAACAGGAGCGAACTAATGAGAACAAAAACATAATCTATACTGAACACCTTGGAGTGGTATCTGTTCTCACCATTTATTTCCAAGCCTGCTCCCCATGGAAATAAAAATAATTCTTTATCAGAGCTTTTTTTAAATACTGACAGTCCTATAAATCTGTCAGGTGCTCTGTGAGTAACTGCCATTCCCTGTCTGCGTGGAAAATGGTCATAGCTGCCGGGCAAGTCAAACAGATTTGATTTCACTTATATCTAGTAACAGTACGTTTTTCTTCCTCCTGCGCTGGCTGTAACAGAATATGCCTTGTTCCCCTCGGCCTCAGGAGAAATATTCTGCCTAGCAGAGCTGGAGATGGACAGAGAGAACCCTGACTGGCTGTGGCTGGCGGCGGGTCTGTGGGGAATGGGCTCATCAGCACTCTGTTGGAGAGGGGAAGGAGGGATGGATGGATAGAGGGGAGGGGTGAGGAAGGTATGTAAGGGGGGAATCAATGAACCAGCCAAGTATATCCTTTCCCTCCAATGTGCTGGTCCAAATTTCCCTTTTCTCCCTTTCATATAAAGGGACGGTCCACAGCACTCGAATCACAGAACCACTCAGAAGAAAGATATCTAGAGACGGATATTACAGAGTATCTTGGGAGGACAAATCCAATCATACACTGCAGACAACTTTTCTTAGTTTTGCAGTATCCAGCCCAAACTTATTATGGTGAGAAGGTTATAGTGCTAGATATATCTACAAGCGCCAACGTACACCAAAACCAATATTACTGAAACAGCCACAGGGTGCCTCTTCGAACACATCCATATACAGTGTCCTCCTAAGGGGGCTTTATTCATTTCATTAAACACACAGACTTTCTCCATTTTCTTTTGTTTCCTCACATCGGCATGTCTTGCCAGGATGTCTCAGTATGCATCTAATCCTTCTGTCTTTGAACTGTCAGTATGTCGACTATATAAAGTCCTGACTGTGATGAAACATGAAAAAGCTGGACTCCTGGGGGATGACGGTAAAAGACAGCATCCCCTGACAGGTGTCCTGACACCTCTTCGGAGACATCTCAGGGAAACAGACACGAGAAAGAAGAGCTCCATCTCCAACTGAAGAAGTTATCCTGCATTTGACGCCGGAGGCAAAATATATCACGGCGCAAGACACCTATGTCTGATAGATTCAAGACCGTAATCCCACTTGTTGGTCATGTGTTCAAAGGGCATCTCTGTTTCTAGCGTCGTTGAGAGAGAACGCATTAGTCAACCTGGCGTCAGGATGCTTAACCTGTGCCCATGAAGCCAGCGAATGGCCTAATCGATTCCTTAAGATCAGTAAAGAACAGCAAACAATGGCCAACAATCATTGTGAGCTCAGTGTTGAGGGCAAGGTCCAAAGCCTCTCCCACAAGGTCAATATGGGAGCCACTCTACCCTGATAAGAAAACCGATGGGTGATAAAGAGAGGGTAGATGTGGTGAGGAGTTGACACTGGTACTTTACCGTTGGCCTGATTCATAAAGAAGATGACCTCACATCCTGTTCGTAACTGTTCATCTAGTCAGGTCAAGAATCCTGAGGACTTTGACTTGTATTTGTTAGAACATAAAAAAGACCCTGAAATCATTGATCCTGACTCTTGCCAACAAAGCCATGTCACTGTTCATCTATCTGAAAGGGCCATGTTTGATGAAAGGACAGCTGTCATAGTGGGGGACAGGCATAAGTAGTATGATGACAGAGTGATGCGGAGAGAAAAGGAGGTCATGTAGCTGAGAGGCACTTAGGAGCCCTGGACCGAGGGGGCCAGGATATTGTTCGTCAACACGACTAACCCCACGGGGCTCACAGAAAACAGTCTGGCTCTCATTTAGCCTGTCCCTGTCTCTCCAAGTGGAACCACAGTACAACAAACACACCAGCACTTAAAAATGGATATTGAAAATAGAGATGCAGATAGTCTGCTTGTTATTCATTCCACATATTATAGGTCATTAGGTCGAGAGCATGTTGATTATGATTCAGAGATTACTGAACCAATATTACGATTATTCAACTTGCACATGAAACTCTGTGGAGAAAATGGTTATTACATGCATGTTTCTACTGTGTGTACAGATCAAATTTTATAAATCGGATCTTTATTTGAGTATGAATTGGTTAAATGGCAACATCTGAACCTATTGTGTGAGTCTAACTATCATAATTATACTGTAATAAGAAATGAAGGCTCTGTGAATCCAGTCTGTTTATCAAATTAAATTCATGTGTGAACTCTCTCCTCGCAGGAAGTGACTGATAGAAACACAACCTGTTTTCCTTTTAAACAGAAGCACTGAGCAGTCCATCCAAAGAGAGCTCCACTCACCAGATCCTGACACAGTACGGCACCACAGTCTGGCCGAGTTGTTAAACATAAGCATGCTTATCTACAGTTCACATTTTCCTGGCAGTATTTCTAGGAATATATGGTTGAATTTTTCTGTTTTCTCTCGCCGCTATTTGAAGCCACCGACGTGCGAGTTGGCCAGCGTAACCTGAAGTCTAAAAATAAAGGAAACGCTGAACAAGCCAAGGTATTAAAATTAACCTAGACAGTAGCAGAAGAAAACACAGCAAAAACTGGCATGTGTCTTGTTGGTTTAGTGTAACATGCAATCAACTTGTTCCCTCATTTTCAGCTGTTTTCCTGACAAGGGCTTGCAAAAAAAAAAAAAAAACCTACCTCATTCGAACAATAGAGTTATGATTGTTGCGGGCACAAAGTGAAACTTATCTGTCATGTATCCCCTTCCAGTGCGCAGCACTGAAGCCTTTAGAAGGAAAAGAAAAGCCAAAAAAAATGTCCCTCCGGTACAATGGCTGCCTTTGTCAAGCTGCCGGCTGATACATAGCAAACAAAATGGTAAATGTTTGAGCAATGAAACTGAATATGTGCTCATTGCTCAAAGCAAGGCCTGACCTGCTCAGTTGTTTGGCAGGCTCTTTAAGTGCCTGGGGAGAGGAGAGGAAAGTAAAGGAAAGTGATCGAACGTATAAAAAGAATTTTCAATGCTGTACAAAATACCTAGCTATTATCAATTTAAACGCTTGCTCCCTCCTTTCAGCTATCTGCCTTTTAATTTGGTCTGAGGCATAGCTTGTAGCATGGTTTTTTTTTTTTATTGCTAACCAGATGAGTGTACAGTATTTCCACATTTGGGCCTCTGGTGACAAACCTATGTTTGACTTTTGTGCTCTGTTTGGATTTGGGCCCCTGATCTCGTACTGCCAACACATACAGTACAAGTCCATAAGTCACTCAGCTGGCTTGTTGAAGTAACCGAGTGTTTCTTTTGTCCAAGTGAAGAAAAAGCCAAGATGATGGAGGCTTTGCACTGGACAGATAATGACTACTTTCTTTGGTTGCTGACTCTATCTAAAGGTCCCCTAGATCTGGATGAGGGCCCTGCAACATAAATGGACTTTGATATTTACATGAGGGAAACCAGAGCATGCCTCCAATCTCAAGGGACAATGATTTGGTACCAGTCTTTGACATGCTTGTCCACATTCAGAGCCATGGTCATGTTCACTCACCCACTGAGAATATCCAGATTTATCCTCTTTCACAAAATCTCAGGCAGGGATACAAATTGCATGTGACATCACGTTGTAAAGACACTGAGCAGAGCTGCAGCATGAAAGAAGGTATGGACAGGAGGAAGGAGAAGATGAAAAGAGGCACCAGGATGTCACAGTGAGTCTATTGTGGATTTTTTTCAAGACCCAACGTGCCCTTTTGTGGGGGGAAATCAACCATGTCTTCCTGTGCATGTCTGGTAATGAGGGTGTCCAACCAAGCTAACAACTACCAACAAGCCAACACACACACACACACACACACAGCTGAAAAAAAAAAGAATTGTCAAAACATTTTTACTACTGAAAGCTGCTTTGCTTAGTCTACCTATTCACATTGTGTAGTCCTGGTCCATAAATAGATGCGGCCAAATGGTACAACATAAACTTAAGACCGAGTTGTGTCCCTCAGCAGCATCTGCCACAGAGTAAATCTGCCCACAGCCTGCAGCTGTCAACAGGAAGCCCAGAGTGACCTCCACAGACACACACACATGCTCAAAGAGTCAAACACACACTCAGAATTACACACACACCCGTCTTTCATCCATCCATGATTGGCCCAGGTCCAGCTCTATACTGAATATCACTTCCACTCCCTTATAATAAACGTTAATATTCAGTCTTGTTCGGCAAAACTCTGGGTTATCACTGCAGCAGAATGGAATTTTGACAGTGCACTGCTAGAAATAAGCAAATGAAAAAAGTGCTATTGGACATTTTGTAAACACATGCTATATTTAACTGCAGTGCCAGCCCAGATACCCTGTAGCGGAGTGCCGACAAATGCGCGTTCTCAAAGGAGAGAAGGGTTTCTGGTTTTTGTCAGTGCAATAGCTCCTAGCACCTCGCGCGCTGCGCCTCAATTGTCAGTTTGCTCATATTTTCCCTTCAGCCTGTTTGCGGAAAATTTACAAGAAGCGTTTTAACAGTTTGTTATTTCACGGGCTGGCAGAGTCAGTTTTGCTGAGAGCCTTGTAAATGTGTTTTAGGACCTTCAATAATCAGTGGGGCTATAGGCACTTCAGAGAGTTGAGTACATGAAAGTAGCAGTTTCCAATAATCTATCATGGAGAGACGGAGGGAATGGAGTAAAGTAATTGGTGTGTGTTAATGTGTGCTTGTGCGTGTTTGCGACCGCCTCCTCTTCAGCCTATATTAGACAGCATCATGTCATATTTCATAAATTTCCATTTCTCAAAGCACATCACGAAGATGAGCCGGGCTGCTGCAGGATTTACTGTACAGAACAGTTTTTAGAAAACAGCTTCTACCCTGTACAAATCATGTCTCCCATCAGTCTTCATTAACTAGACAATTGAACTGAACAGAGTCAACACCCTTGATGGAACAACACGGACACATACACACAGCCTCATGTGCAGCTCTCAACACACACGGGCAAAAGCAGGACAGACCAAGAGCGATCCATTAACAGTAATGAGCGTATACTAGTCTGGGGGATCTCAGGGTCTGACAGCGGTAGAGAGACAGGGGGTGTGTGCCCTGTTTCAGTGCCAACCTGCCATCTGCGCCCAGTACAGGCTGAGTTAATGAGGGGATTAGGCCCACATGCACAGCCCTAGGACAGGGCCCCTGCCTTGCCACCAGCAGGAGCCCCCCACACCGGTACTTTAATATGGAGAACATGACAGAGGCAAGGTGGGCTGCTGTGCACGTGCTGAGCAGAAACCCCACTGATTGTCAACGTGCAAGGACATGTGGGTTGTCTGTTTGGCCATTCCTTTATAGATGAGATGTATGTGTGTGTGTGTGTGCGTTTGTGTGAGTATGTTTCATGGATGTACTAATAAAGGATTATGAATTTGAACATGAAGCAAGCCACGATGAGGCACTCAGCACAGGAACACTGGGGATCACACGGACTCGCTCCTCATTTGGCACAGACAAAGGAGCTGCTTGATTAAAGGAAACCAGGAGGCAAAACAAATCTGTTCACCTAGAAAAGATTAATATTAGGAGAAAGGGACAATCTGTTGAACAAAGCAGGGGTATGTTAGCAGCTCTGTTAGGCAGTGACCCCTGCCAGCACTGGGAGCAGACCAGTGTTTACACCCAACACGCCATCAGCACCCTTAAACTACCTCTCAAGACTGCACGTCCTGAGGCAGTCAGCCTCTTCACACTGGCCCACAAGGGGCACAAGGGCCCTTAGGCCTTCCCAGCTAGTAGTGACATCTTTATGTGTCACTGGTTTCCTCTTCACTGCCATCACCACCTCATGCTCAACATATAACACTGAGGACGTGCTCTGCTGCAGAGGAGATGAGGAGAGGACGTCTACAGCCAAGGACTCCAATGGCAAAGAGCCACAGAGACAAAATTACCTTATAAAAAAAAGCTGATTACAAAATAAATGAACAGATAAATGAATAAATCCACTGACCTTGGGTGCAATTAGCCCTTAATTACTACACACTATCTGCCCTGGGAGATACATTAATTAGAAAAGGATAATGGAAGGCAACAAGGGAGGCTTTGTGTTGAAATACCTGCCAAAAAAGATCCACCACAAGCATCCAGCATGCTGATTTTAATGTGAAGAATACTGTGTATCTATAATGCAAGTCATAGTGTAGTGTAGAGTTGGTAAGCTGGGAGGGAAAAAGAAAAAAAAAAAAAAAAAAAGTATACACTATGAGAAAAAAGAGTGGTTGGAATTGTAATCAAACACTCAAACCTCATGAAGCTCAGAATTTATTATTATGGCTTTGGGAAGTAATGAAACATGAAATCACAAAAAATACTAGTATGCCACTGAAAATGCCTACCATTATAAGTATTATCCACACACATCTACCAGCATTCATGCTGGACATTTTAATTTAAACCTTTCATGGCCAATATTGTATAATATCCTCTTGACCACAGCGAGGAAACTTTAATGACTAGTCAAATTGGGTTTTGACAAAAATGTTAATTTGCCCTGTCCCCCTCTTTTACTCTGTCTGCGTCTGAGCTTGTTTCATTCCACAAACGACTGCTGGTCTTGCTCCCACTACTAAGATGGACGTTGTTTCCTCCTTATTTCCTTTATGGCTGTGGAAACCATCATTATCCTGCCCACCGCCCATGCTACAGCACTGGCTTTGTGGATGAGAGCATGGACAAAGCCCAGCTCGTGTATGCATCCGAAGGTCATATGTAACCATGACCATTATGATTTGGAACACAATCATCATTTTCTCTTTGTGCCATATGACTCCAGCAGTCTTAAGAATTAAGTACCAGTCTTCTTATGAGTCCAAAGGACAATTATGTTTATGTAATGACCCCCCCCCAGTCTGCCTGTCTCTCCACACTGGCTGATCAAGGCCCTGGGAGCCCTGTAATAAGGCCCCTGTAATGTGTCTGTTTAAACACTCATCACTGATTGTCAATTAGAGCTTCTGTCTTCTGTGACCCCCAACACAGACACTTTAAGGAGCCGTTGACAGACTCAGTCGTCTCTACCTGGTTAGTCATCGTGCTATTTAAAGACTATGTCACTTCAAAACCTCCACAAAGAGCTGAGCGTCTGCAGAGCTGCCGCAGTTTCAAACAATGTAAGCAGACAACCAACCAACAGTAATGCAAAAAGCTAGAGCCTAATGGCTAAATGCAGTATGTGTTAAAAAATAATCAAATAAAGTGGCACACTCATATGTGGATTGAGTCATCACTGTTTCACCAAAGCCTAATAAAGAAAAACAGACCCTAGAATAGAGTCAAAAGGAATGAATGGCATGGCTTTTCTGGTACTCATATACAGCCTATCAGACCACTGGTTGAGCTGGCGGGACATTGTCCAGTGGTGGTTTTTATTGGAAGCTTGTATTTGTTAATGTGTCTGGGCTCCTGCACTGACGAGAGAGAAAAAAGTCGAACAGAGAGGCTGTTGTGCATGGGTCTGGCTGAGCTCCACTGTCCCCTCCAGCCAAACTACCATATTCACACTTTTTTTTTTTTTATAAAAAGCCTTATGAACTGGGGGCACTCTGTGTGGGTGAATAGTCACTCTACCTCTTCACACACACAGAGTACTTCTTTAGAGTTCACAGTGTCAGCTGGGCTGAGAGTAATTGTTCCAATGTGAGTGCTTTTGCTTTATTTCCATCACTTTTTCTTGTCCAGCCTACCTCTGTGTCTTTCCGGGCTGCTGAATAGCTGCCTACACCCTCTCTTTCATGGTGCCCTCTCTGTTGCTGGAATAGTGACGCCTAGGCAGGGCCTGGGTCTTAAATAAGGGCTTGAGGCCTGACACATGTGGCCTGTGAGCTGACAGCAGCTTTGTGGCAGAGGCAAGCGGGGTGGGAGTTGGGGGCCAGGGGCCAGGGACACTCAGGGAGGAGAGACAAGCTGAAGGAGCCCCTTGAGAAACAGCCTGGCCCAACAACCACAACAACACCTCAACAAGGGCTCCAGTCATCCAGCGGAGTCGAGCTGGAAGGAAAGGAAGAAACGGTACCGCTGCTAGATGCCAACAGGAATCAAGACAGCCTACGTCAGAGAGGGAATTGAAGGACTAGGACAGAGGGAAACCTAAGAGAGTGAGTGGATAGGTGATGGACAGAGGGTTAGAGAAAGGAAGAGGGGAGGCAATAAGGTGAGGGGAGACTTAGAGCAAAATAGACTCTCTTGGTGGGCTAATAGCCCCAAATAAACCCCCCTTTCTGTTTGTCCCAGAAAGGAAGCAGGAATAAATTCTGAGGAAAACAACTTGGGTATAGGCTGAGTAAAAGGGATGTTGTGAAGAAACAGAAGCAGACAGGTGAGAGAGGAGAAGAGAGCAGCTTGAAAGTGTGCTGTGTGTCACAACACATTGCTGTATATATCGTGGTACCTGTGAAAAGGCCAGCAGGGAGATAAACAACTCCAGAAGACACGAGGAAAAGAAAAAAGCAGCCAGAAATAGTTCAATGTGACAGCAGGGAGAGAACATAGCAACAGAGATAACAACAAATTAAAGTGAAAATGCATAAGAGAGTCATGTTTTTTTGGAATTAGATAGGGATCAGCAAACTGTGTCTGCATCAAATAAAAGTATTAAAGATTGATATTATTGGTTAACACCTATAGGATTCCAGCAAAAACGCTACAAAGCTGAAAACATTTCAATGGGAGGGAGAAAAGGCGAGGAGGAGGAGGAGTGGGTGGTTTTCCAGGACAGCAGACAAAGAGAAAGACAATTACAGAGGCTCTAAAATCTATTCAGTGCATTTTGCTGGGAACCATTCCTCCTCCATCTCTCTCTCCTTCTCTGTCTCCCTGAGTCACTGTGCACTCATCTGGCCTGATCCCAGCCTAATCCTCCACTTTACCTCCATCTCAGATGATTTCACAGTTGTCAGTGAACACTGAATTTCCTCTTTCTTCCCACAAATGTTAACTGGGGGACATGCCAACATGGCACAGAGATAGTAAACTAGCGGGAAATGTGTCTCTCAAACTGGCAAATGTTTCCCTCACGGTTGTTAGCATTCTTCATAAGACCAAGTTAAAGCTCTTGGCGAGCAGTTTCATTTAGCAGGTGAAAACATCCAGACTGGAGCGGCTGTGCTGCAGAGAGCCAGAAGAGTGGTCACACCAGATAATGTCCTTCGTTTAACATTGGAACCGTCAACATTTCAGTAACGAGACAAGAGCGCCTCTGTGAAGATACAGATCCAAGTCGAAGGACTCCTCAGAAAGACGCACGCATTCGCAGAGGCACACAAGCGCACTGAAGGTCATGATGACATCCCCACCTGTTCCCAACCGATCAGCTAATGTCCACACATTGTAATGGAAGTCGTGTCTGTGACTGGTCTTGAAGGGGTTGAGCAGGAGCAGACTCTCTGTCTAATTACAGTTACAGAGGTCACTGTCCTTCCTGCAGCTAGTGTGGATTTACTGACACTAAATCCTGCCTTAACAAGCCGTGGAATCTATCTGACACAAAGAACAAAAAAAAAAAAAATAACAACAACAAAAAAAAAAAACACATACAGCTGTGTAACACGGACAGTTTGGGTAACAAGACAAGAGACAGTAGCTAATGGTTTAAAATGCTGCTGGACAGTAAATCCCCTCTGTCATGTCCACAATTGTGCCCATTGATTCCTTTCTACAGCTGCAGCACTGTTTTGTTTTCTACACTTCACATCTCCTGAGCTTTATGCCATGAAGCTATGCGGCTGGTATGTGACTACTGCGGGCGGTGGAGTGAATCGGGTTTTGAAAAAAAGGGGGTCAGACTAACCACGCTGGGGTAATATTCCTGGCATAGACAGCACCATGTGTTACCCGGCTGGTTACAACTACACACAGAGGAGTTAGGTGTGGTAACAGTAAACAGCCCAGACGCAGGAATGCGCAGGGCAGTAAAAACGCTACACAGCACCATTCATCAGAGCATCCACAGCTCAGCAGGGGGGGGCACAAATATCAACCTTTACACTCACTCACACACACACACTCACTCACACACTCTCACACACACACACTCTCACACACACACTCTCACACACACACTCTCACACACACACTCTCACACACACACACACACACACACACACACACACACACACACACACACACACACAACACACACACACACACAACACACACACACACACACACACACACACACACACACACACACACACACACACACACACACACACACACACACACACACACACACACACACCACACACACACACACACACACACACACACACACACACACACACACACACACACCACACACACACACAACACACACACACACACACACACACACACACACACACACACACCACACACACACACACACACACACACACACACACACACACACACACACACACACACACACACACACACACACACACACACACGCCCTGTTCCACAAACAGATTTCAGCATACTTTAGCCTATAATTCTCCCCCATGTGCTTTGCTCTCCATAACTGACTGTCCGGCATTCTTGCTGCCTGTCGCTGATGTGCTTCTTTTCTTTTTTTTTATTATTAATAGCTCTGTGAGTAAATCATTTGAGGTTTAGCATAATGCCACATAGGCCATGGTGGTGGATGCCAAAGGGGTCACCTCTGGGAAAAGAACCTCAGAAAATGGCTCCAGAGTGGAGGGCTACAGCAGCTGAGGATTGAGAGGATAATGCACAAGGCTGGGTAACACAAATGTTTTCAGGAAGGTCTGGAGGACAAGAGACTGTCACTCCGAACGACACCGCAGTAAATTGTAGCGCACTGATAGGCAATGACGATAATATATGTATAGACTAACCTGGTAGATTCAATAAAGTGCAAGTGTGTGTGACCAATGAGAGGAGGCGCGGCCCATATACAACGCTATGGATCATTTAGTCCACCGTCAACAGAAGAAGTGAAAGTGTGTGTGACATTCAGGAGCTGGAGGTGTCTGTGTGTGTTCAAAAAACGAAATGAACGAGCCCCTCCAACGCATTTGGTGATAAATCCAAAATTTTTCTGGGCAACTTAAAACAAAACACAAATCTGTCCTCGGAGCCAGTCGGCGACAAACAGCCTCAAGGACAGATGTGTAAAGAGAAAAAAAAAAAAAAAAGCGAGCGAGTGACAGCCAGCAATCTATTCTCTGCTCAGTGTGTCCTTCCTCTTGGCGAACACAGTCACACTTTATCTCACTAAATTCTTTTAAACTTTCAGTTCCGACCTTCTCCGGTTTCCTGTATGTCACAGTATGTGCAGGAAAAAAAAAAAAAAATCAAGCAAGTGTGAGATGCAGACACTCGTAATGTGTAGCTACGTGTGCTGTGCTCTCTCTATTCTTTGAGAGATACCCAGGGATGTTGGATAGGCAAATGATTTAACAAAGAGTCGGGATTAGAACAGCGTGGAACAAGGTGCTTGAAGCAAAAACAAAAAAAAACGAAACAATGAGCGATAAGGAACACTGTGTGGGGAAGATAATTAATGAATAGCGGCGTCAAATAATACAAGCTGTAACAGTGGGACCTCTTGTCCTACTTCTGCTGTGTATTACACACACACACACACACACACACACACACACAACACACACACACACACACACACACACACACACACACACACACAAATATGGCGGAGAAGGAAGAATTAATAAGCAATTCTAAAAGGAATTTAATAGTGATTTACCAACAGACTTTCCCATGAAAATGTCTTAAGGAAATAAAATATGAAACAGCGTTGGTCGTTGGGAAAAACACAATGAAAACAGAGGAAAGCTGGCAGACAGGGACATTCTCACAATAATGTTGGTAAGGCCACACTGCATTTGGTCAAATAGAGGTAAAACCAAAAACTTGAGGTGATGTGGGGGGTCAGGGGGGGAGGTTCAGGGAGTTTGTCCTGCAGAGGGGGTTTTGGAGTTCACATTTCTTTGTCAGGCTGCGTCGGCTAGTCAGGGCCACAGGGGAAACCGACATGCCCCAAAAAACACTGGACAGAGCCAAACGGTCTGAGAACTGTTTTATATGGAAATCCTGAAAAGACGTTTTGCATTTTTAAAAATGCGATTCAGACCGGGAAAAAAAAAAAACAAAACATTGACTGGGCAGATAATGAAACCAGTTTCCAGAGGTGCATATTTACTATATGATGTGATTTGTAAATTAATATTCAAATATATTCAGTTCATGGGTCCTGCCTTGAATTATGTGAGGTAATTTTGCCAGTGTCGAGAAAGTGCCTTATTTTTGTGGCAGGTAATTGAGAGCAGTGATGTGAATAGAGTGTCGGATATGGTGAAAGCCTGACTCTCCCCTCAGCGTCAATGTCTTTCTGAGGCCCAGGAAAGAACCATTGTTCCATCAAGGGACACAAAAAAGGGATTAATTTGAATTTGGTTTACAATGCCATGCCTTTCAAGTTAATCCATCTGGCCTGTGCCCCGGAGTTGCCAGCTACTCCCTCCATTCCCCATTCATTCTGCCAGCGCTCTTTGTCTACAGGAGGGGTAAATGTCAACTCCACCACTGCTTGGACTCGACAGAGTCCTGAGAGATATGGAGACAGAAAGAGAAAATGAAGACAGAAAGAAAATAGCCAGCATTTACAGAAAAAAAGAAAAAAAAAATCAAATCCTTAAAGTTGATCTTATTCACTAATCACTCTCAGTCTCCCTCCCATTCCGGGCTACATATTTATAGTCTTTACACACTCAGATGTATCTGATGATAATCTCTCCGAATGCAGAGGATTCATGCACAGTGATGCTGTAATTTTGCTTTAAAGGATGGAGATCTGGCACTCAGATTTCATTAATAACAGGCTTTGTGAAAAAACTAAATAGTCATGTCCTTCCTTCCTGTGAAGTTACTAAGTGGCCCGCATTATCTGGCACCCCTGCTGAGAGTGTTAAGATGAGTCTCCGCATACATCCATCATGTCTGTTTCCTTCCCTTCCCCCAGAAGTCCACATTCTACCAAATTACTATAATGTCTTGCTGAGGCACAGTTTGGCTGCTGTTTGTTTCTTTTAGTCTAATTATTTCTTAAAAAAAAAAAAAAATCTATTTTCTGTCATTTAAACTCTTTCCATCCTTTCACATCTCCCAGACGCTGCAGCATTAAAAATTAAAAACATGGATGTGGTGAATTGAGCCTCTGAAAAGCAGAACAAAAATAAAAGACAGAACTCCAGTACTCGATGCTGTCACTTCTAAACTTACTGCTCGCACACTGTAGTGGTTTCAAGTGAAGTATCCGCAACTTTTATTATTATATTACATTATCATTACAGGGTGACTGTGAGACTGTCGAAGCATCCAAAAGGGAAAACTTGTTCCCTACCATCACCAGCCAAGATCGAAGCACAGCCTCTCTTTCGCTCGCCCTCCCGTGTCCTGTGGGTGCTGCCAGAGGGACAGTGAGACCACTGACCTGTGTTTTTGCAGCACAATTCCCAGCACACCCTTCAAGGACGCGCACACCTCGGCAGATCAACAGAGGACAAAAGTGAACAGTTGCGGCAGACATCTGCATGGTGAGTGCGATGCGGAGAAACAACAGAGGGATACAGATGGGGTTTTTGAAGTCCCTTGGCTGTTACCTACTTAACAAGCCTTTCAATTAACAGGCACAGCAATCTATGGCAACAAATATCACTAAACACAGAAAAACGGTTCATCCCGAGTCGAACTTAATTAATGCAATTTATCTGGCTCCCGAGAGAGCTAAGTAAAATACAGATAATATATACAAAGAACAACGGAGAGGAAACACAGATTTTAATTAGAGATGTTTTATCAAACAGCTCTACCGTCTCAGCTGATGTCCTCCTGGCGCCACTTAAATACTCCCCTGCATTAATCAGGCAGCTCACAGTAGAGTAGATTATGCATGGAGGATGTCAGTATAACTCTCCACAGAGTCTAAAACATGGCGAAAACTCTCTACTTTTTCTTCAATTAACTTCACTTCCAATAACAGGACTTCTTACTTTGTCCTTATTACAGTGAAGAGACTTCAAAAAGAAAGGAGCAGAGCAGGCAGGCCATGCTGATATGAAATCCAGATTAACAAAGCCAGCTTTGATATTTTATTTATACACGCAGTAGTTATATGCTGTGCACTGAGGTTTTCAAAGGCTAGCCTCTCTGCTCATGTTTCAGATTCATTCTCCAACTTAACCTTTAAAGGTTTTGTCAAATTTACCGTCTGTAAACAAACCATCTTCAGCATATATGTACAGCTGTATGGTTCTGCCTAGACCTAGAAAAAAAGAAAGAAAAAAAAAAAGTTGTATGATCTAATTAAATTAGGATAAAAACAATAGTAGAAGACCAACTGTGATGCCTTAGGGGCGTTCTGTACTCCAATTACAGATTTGGTTTTTTTTTTTAGGTCAAATCTCACTAGTATGGTGAGGATTTAACTAATATTCAATTACACAGTGGCTTAGTTCTAATGCAAGCCAGCAGATTTAGCTGTCACTCAGTGTTTGACAGCATGCAGCACGTAAAACTGGAATAAATGGACATAGTGTTGTGGCCATGCCAGATGTGTTTAACCTACAAAGATCCTGCATCCTGCTCGCACTTCCTGGTACACAAGCATGCCGTCAACTTTGTTTATCAGGTTTTTTTTTTCTTTCTTCACAGGCCGAAAAATTTCACTTTTCTGGCCAGTGTCAAAAAGTCAAGATTCAAGCATAAACACTGTGATTTCTTCAGTGCTGACATTCTTCAGTTCTAAATGTGAAACCTTATAATTTAGCCAGAAGTACAAACCATTGTGAAGCTGAGAGTTGGTGCACAGCCCCCAACACAGTAAAGAGGTGTATTGAGGTAGACAGCTCATACCACCCCACTCTCATACCCCATTAGTCCTGGCTGTGTGTTGCACATTCCAGCCCCCCTGAGTGTGTCAGGGAAGTGGGGCCCCTCCGCTGTGGATCCATCTATAGAGTGCTAATCCACCGCTGGGCCATGCAAAACAGGGGACGACCAAACATAAATAAATAAGAATGAGTTGAATCCCTGTCTACTTTTCCCATTTCAATCAAGTGCGGGGATGGAAACCAGACGGCACGGTCACATTCAGGGGTCAGTCCAGGCTCAATTAGAAAGGCCCTCACTGAAAACAGTGTGCGATTATTTTTAAGCCCTTAAAGTGTCTCTCCCTGCTGGCTGGGAAGTGGGGAAGTGGGGCTCAGGATGATAAAAAAAAGTGCCCCCCCCCCCCAGACCCGCCTTTCTCTCCACACCGGCTGTCAAAATGTATAAAGTTTATAAAGAAAGACAGACAGGATTAAAGGTGCAAGGAGGGAGGTCACAGAGAAGGGAAAGGGAGATTGAGGACCCCCAACCCTCCCACTGACAGATACCAGTCGCCGGCAAACAGCAAGCTGAGGCTGATCACCAAGACCACACTGCTGTGGAAAAAAAATCCTGTAGACTGCAAGACCAGTAATGTCTGGAAACTAAAACCCACTCTATTTATTCTTATCACTCGTTTAGCATTCAGTTCGGGGGCCAGTGTATGCAGTATAATGACAGGCAGAGGCACCAGGCTGAGGGGAAAAAGAGTGGAAAAAGTGGAATACATGGTAGTGTTACTGGTTTATATTCCCAGGGAGCATTATCATGTAAATGGTAGTTACTGTACAGTAAAAACCCCACTTTTACAAATGACAGCAGCTGAGCCTCAGAGAGGGAGGGATGTATCCTGAGCATAAGTGCTCTTCAGGGACACTATCCCTGCTTTTTGTCTACTACATCAAAGAGACGCAGCTGAAGAGCCTCCATTTCCATTGCTGAACACTATGTACTTTGGCTATGAAACTTCCCATATCGTTTTCTCCCCGACAGTATCCATGTGCAATGGTCAGGTTTGTGAAAATCTATGATCCTATACCTGGTGACGTAATGTTTCCTATTATTTCAGACGAGTCCTCCTCAGCACACATTTGGCCTCCATGAATAACTGAAGAGTCTTGTAAAGCGCTGCTCTATTTGTGGACTAGGGGATCACTTTGAGCGTTTCATTAAAACTCTGCTTGAAAGCGCAGTTCATTAGATTACCTTCAAGACATCCAGCTAGTTTTACGCTCTACAGCTGAACACTATTAACGCACTGCCTCTATCACGTTTCACTCATCACTCAAAGTTTAATCCGCCCTGAGCATTAAAACATAGCACAACAAAATTTCATCGCCTCAACGCCAATCCCTGTAATTTTTCTTTGCTAATATGGCGATGACACCTCTTTGGATCAGGAACAAAAGATTATTAATGGTAAGAAAAGGACAACCGAGGGCAATTGTTCAGTGTTCAGTGATGCAGAACGCGTGGTCGGCAAATGAAGTCTCTGTCTAAGTTGACCATTACTGTCTATGTTAGGGGCGCCGTGCTTCTGACCCATGGTCATACCGTGGCGTCGCTCATATCGGCCCGAGCACCTCTCCTACTGGTCTAGTCCGGAGACAAGTAACTCTGTTAGCCAATTACAGGCCAGTGCTGTCAGCAGGACAGAGTGATGCTGGAGCTCCCTGATGAATACAGGCATGTTGAGGATATAAATCGGTTTCACATGGAGTCTGCCCATACGTCCAAAGTGCACATATAAGTACACACAAGTGCATGCACACTTCCACTTCCACATCCACACACACACACACACACACACCCACCCACACCCACACCCACACCCACACACACATCCCTGCTGAAAGATTTTCCCTTGGGTCTCATCTGTCTCACTTTGTTTCACAAACTCACTTGTGATCGTTTGCAGAAAAAACCTTAGTGAGCATCTGTTTAACTTAGTTCTACAGGAGGACAGCCCAACAGCCTTTTAAGTTGACATCAAAGCTGACTGATGAATATAATCCCAAAAGTACTTAGCAACTAGAAAAACTTGCTACAGATCGAGTGGAGATATGCGACTAAGATGAGCTATGATTACTATATTCTATCCTGTTTTATAGTGGCTGTACCTCAGAGGAGCTCTGAAGGTATAAACAGTCTCATTCTGCTACATCCGTGCTCGCTGACGAGAAACTCCACTGCATCTTGTGTGAAAACATTGGAAAGATACTTACTGATATATTCAATTAAAATTACCCATTTGAAGAATGACTCAATCAATCCTGAATTGACCATGAAATGTATGAATTCCCAAGATATTACCAAAACCTCAAGACAAATGGCAAACCTGTTAAGATAAAAATACTTTCCTATTACTTCGCCGAATTCCTCTGTAATACAAGAATGTAGTTAATATCCACTTTACCATTTCCTTCCAGCAAATCTTTTGTCTACGAGCTGGATGGATGCTCATTCTCCATCTGTGGATGAAGGGATTAAGAGACGGGCAGAGGGAGAGTCTTATCTCACCTTGCAGAGATAAATCAGACGGGAACACGCGGCACTGCTCACACACTGCTCTGTGGAGCACCAGAGAGCGGGACAGAGGCATTTGAACAGAAAAGCCACACACAGCCTCCTCGCCAGATTGTTTGTTTAAAATCTGCTTTAAGGGGTTTACTCTCTGTTCTGCCTGCCCTCAGGAATGAGCGGGCAGTGGCTATGGGCTCCAAGGTTGTTTGGAATGGGCAGGATGGTCACCTTGATCTCCTCTCCTGTGACAGTTTCCAGACAACATGAGACAAAAAAATCTGTCTGCCGACAACTTGGCCTAGTTTTTCTTTACCTCTGACCACCCTCGGATTTTTCACCTCTCTTGGGAATATCCTGACACCTACTCACATACACTTGTTTTGTGGTGTAAATATAATCAAAAGCCCTGCTCTTTTAACCAAGCAGGAAAACAACAATCTGACGTGTGAACCTCAGGAATCAAATTCACACATAAAACAACACACTCTGACTCTGTCATATAACTGACATCCACATTGTGAACATACACCGCACAGACTTACATGTACAGTTCTTCATCGCAAAAAAAAAACAAAAAACGAATGCTGACATTTCCCTTCTCCTGCCTGCCAAAGTGAATGTTATAGGACAACTTTATGGTCAAGATGAATAACAGTTGATGGTCAAAATGAATATATTTATAGTTATATGAGGATAGCTATAATAACATCTGTGTGTTTGGAGGACAAAGCTGGCTTTATGTGGCTTTGCCTCTGGGGAAATAGCTTGAATGTCGTGAGGGATGAAAGGAAACCATATTTTCTGATACAATTCAAGTTTGAAAGCACTGCAGCAGAAATTCTTCTTGTGGCAAAGGGAATCTGAAAAAAAATGGCCATTTCTGTGCAAGCAGTGTGTGATCTAGTCGTTGCTAAGGATTTAGTCTTACAGCACAGTCATTGCTGAGACTTATGACTGCTGCCGTTTTTCATAAACTCACCTAGATTGCTAAGGATGGTCACGTTTTTTCGAATTTTTGCATAGTAGCTACATTATAATAAAATCAAATAATTTATGTGACGATTTTCTTGATGAATTATTTGTAAATTTTGCTATTGCTTCATAGCCAACATTCACATTAAGAGCTGTTCTTTTCTGCCAAGAGCTTCAGCCATCATTGCATTTACAAGACAAGAGGTTATAATAGGCCCATTTTTTTTACTAGCGCCCGGTAGTAAGTAATGTGTTACTACTCCAGACAACAAACAGCAAGAGAAGAAGAAGAACGCTTTACTGCCAAGCCCTGGTAAAATGTGTGCCATGCCGTGAGATTAAATGCTATTGTACAAACAGGAGAAACGTGGGGAGTCAAAGACCACTACAGCCATCAAAATGTTCTGTGTGGAACTTCATAAAAATATAAAAGAAAATGAGCTGCACCTTCAAATACCTTTGGAGAATGGCTGAATAGTTCCCAATGAATACTGATTAGTATTTTTGCTTGAAATGCCCTAAAGGAAACACTAAAGATTGGATTTGTGTGAAAAATTAAACGAAACAAGTTAAACTGTTATTTTTTATAGAAAACTCTTTTTTTAATGTACAATTTCCATTAAGAGGTTGGAGTGTGTATAAAACACCTCAAGCAATTAGAAATTATTGATCTGCAGAATTGTTTCAGCAATTGTTAATTACGAAGAGCTTCAGTCTAAATGATTACCTGATGAGATGTAGATTTCAGACAGAATAAGCTAACAGGAATCTGGATAGAGTCAATGTGCACAAATGATGAAATATGTGTGCCCAATGGACTGAAGGCAAGTGTAATTATGGTCTTGAAGGGATGTTCAATGTCATTATGGGACTACTTTAACAGCTGATTAGATCAGCAATATACCCCCATCGCTGTGATTCATACGTGGTGGAGGCTAGAGCTTACAATCAAGACAGATAGGGAATAATATATTTCGAGAAAGGTGGAGAGTAGATACAGATGGTGCTGGTGAAGAGAGGTCTTTGATCTTAAAACACTATCATTAATTTTTGCATATGAAAAAGTTCCCTGCCACAAAGAGGGTACCCTAGTCAAGGTGACCTCTGGGGCGTGAAACATCAATGGATCAGGTGCAGGCCAACTGCTCTATTGAAGGTGGGAAGCTGAAAGCAATCATGGCAACTTCAAAGGAACCATTGGCAAAACACAGAAAAAAGAAGACACTTATAACAGTTGACATCAATCAGTAATGGTCTAGGAAATAGATTCCCATTCTGTTGACCGAAAGCAGTGCTGGAGGGGGAATCTTTATTCTGAGCCTCCACCAGAGTGCGGTGGCCATGAAGCATTTAAGAGCATGAATTACAATTAAGAGCAACTTGCAGTTCGAACAAACTCCGCAGCGCAGAGGGATAAAAGCCAGCTGTCAGGCCGCAGTGGTAACTGAGTGCTTCACCACTGAGGACAGTGTCTGTTTGCCAACAGCAAATAACCGCCTCTGGCCCATTTAGTACCATCTCTTTTTCTTTTCTGCAAACAAAAGCAGTCTGCCACGGAGATGACACGAGCCGTTCTCAGTGACTACCACTACACCGCCCGATCAAACACAGAGCTGCATGTGGAGCAAACCCAAAGCCAACACAGTAAAGAAGTCTGAACTAACCGGAGTACATGAACACTACATACTGCCAGGCCAACACAGAAGAATTTCAAGTCTCTTCTGTTTTGGCTCTATTGTGATCCTGGCATCCACTTTGCATGGAAAAGTGTTCATTAGTCATGAAATCATGTTTATGAGAAAGGCAAATGAATACCAAATTTTGTATGCCAGACAAGTAAATGCACAGAATTCTATTTGTCCGTTTTAAAGTGATACAACACATGCAACACAAGTCCTGACAGAAATACTAACAATAGTCTTTAACAGTATGACAGAGGCAAAGTCCAAAGTCACATGAAAAGGAAGGGAGCTAGGTAAGTGGAAATGGAAAATAAACATCAGACTAAGTAACATGAACAGACCACTCCTTAAGTTTGAAGTGGATCAGAACAGGAGTCAACCTGCTAGGCTTTCACACATTATTGCTCCACACTGAAGTCCTTACAGATAGGAAGAAAAATTTTCTAGTAGGTTGGTAAGAAATGGTCCAATGGCATGAGGCTGCCAGTGAGTACAAAAAGCACAAAGACATTGTATAAGAGTTGAGACATGACTTTAGGGAGATATCTTAGCTGGCAAGTGCTCAAAAAAGGAACCAAATGCAGGCACATGTACCTATAAACACACACGCGCTCACAAAGAAAGGTCACACAAACACGCATCTACACACCCGGGGACACGCACGCATACATTCTGTGGCAGCGCGCTTATAGCCAAAGAGTTGCCAGCTGTCGGAGATCTTTGAGAGAACAGAACACCACCTGTCCCCTTATCTTCCCCCTCTCGAGCCAACAGAGACTCTTCGTCCAACTGGAGCCACCTCCCTCTACTCTCTCATCCCCGCGCTTAATGGCAGCTTGTCCGCTATTTTCTCTTCCACAATTTATCCCTGTCTTTGTTGTTCATTCCCATCTCTCCTCCTGCACTTGTGATCTCAAAGCACCAGATTCCATGTCATTATTTTAAATCACATCAAGGCTTTTTTTTTTTTTCCTGACGAGAGAGTAATCTAAATGTTATACCTGTAGTCCTGGTGGTGATGAGACCTGATGAGCTTTAGATTTGGGTGAAGGTGGACACTTTTGCCAGATGTTCCTCCGGTTGTTGCCAGGTAGGAATTTGGCCATCAGGTCAGTGACGGTGCGTATGCGACGGGGCGCAAGGTCAACATCTCTCTGTCTCTGTGTTTAGATTATCCCACTCTCTCACCTCTCTGCTCTCTATGCCATTGTTTTGCTTTTGGTGAGCTGAGTATTTGGGTGCAGACAGGTTGACAGAAGCCAGGCAAAGGCATGGGCAAAGTCAACCCACAGCTAAACCCGGTTTTGCTGCTTTCTGTGTAAACACAAGCTAATGTGTTACGTTCACAGACCTTTGCGGGTCAGCATGGCGAGCGATACGTTTGGGTCGTAAACGATAGCACAATCGGTCCTGGCTGTCGACTGTGGGGTTAAAACAGTTACTCTGCTCTCTACAGTCCATGTGCTGATGTAGAGCACAGTGTTAATGCTGGTCGTGCTTGAAGCTGTTAATACAGGGGAGTATTCTCTCAGTCTTTGCTGGCAGCTGGACGGCCATCAGTCAAATAAGAGCAGCATGTGCAGTTTCCAGGTAACCAGCCGTATAGTGAGAATATGTATATGATGGCAGTGCTAATGAGGCAGAGTTCCTCTGAGTAACACACACACGCGCGCGGACACCTTCCTGTTCATACTGTACACACATGTACACACTGCACAGGAACTCTTCAGCCTGGGAAAGACGAGTGGAAGAAATGAGTGATGGTCCGAGCAGCTGTCTGTGAGTTATGGTCTGAATCGTGGAAGCCAGGCTGATGTTTTTCAAACAACCTGAGCAGCACTATAGCAGATGGAGGTCACCAGTGGGTAGCATAGCTAAAATTAACCCAACAGCTTAGCATGAATTAAGCTGGGCCCCTGGGCGGGGAGCCTGCATCCTAGAGGATTGAGGCGGGAGCTGGGTAGGGAGTATCAGGCCGGCAGGGACCAGACCGCAGCTGAGGAAAGGTTTCATGAAATCAGCAGGGTCCCCTCTTTCGCAGAGCAGTCACTCCAACTCCTCCGAGGTTGAGCGTGAATTTTACATGGCAGTGGTGAACCTTGGGTAATGTGATTAAATCTAGGCAACACACTGAGCGATGATTAACTTATTCACTCCCCTCTCTGTGCCCTTCCATGCCGCTTCTTGCATCTCTGTCAGGCAATCAATAAGCTATTATAGCTCCAAACAGTAGGGTAAATTAACTTACGGCTCCACCTGCAGAGTCGGCACTCTCCACTAATCCCATTGGCAGGGAAAAACGAGACTGGACGCAAGGGCCAGGCCCTGAGATCATCTGCTACCACACCATGATTATCGGCATGATGCTTGCAGAGAAAACAAAACAGACTCTGAGGTCCAGACATGGCACTCACGGTTACACCGTAAGGCTGTAGGGAAGTAAGGGAGTTTCACAGTGTCTCTAATGAGTGAGTAACAAGTAGAAGAATGGGACACTGGTTAAATAAGTGTTGAAAACTGGCATTGGTGAGTGTCAAAAGCTATCTTTAGGGAAGTGAGAGAACTCTGGGAAAAAGGACTAGACATATCCCACCTGATCACTGAAGGGCTTTCCATCCCATCCATCAGTCTGGAGCCAATCAGCTAAATGGAGCTGAGGCACCACCGACAGATTAGAATCTGATACGAGTGCGAGGCGGGGAAAGAGAGGGAGGTCTGGAAGGGAGAATAGAAATGTCACCCCGGAGCCTAACAGCAGCACTATGGTCACACAATACCGGGCCTCACTGAGTCAGATGTCAGCTATTTCAAACTTACCCACAGCAACACTGACTACTGTTTGAATTTTGAATGGGTCCTCTCCACTTTTCTCCGTTTACACATGACGTCCCCCTGTCTGTCTTTTATCCAGCTCTTTGCAGTATATGGTTACATGGGGATCCTTTTGTGTCCTTGCCACACCCTGTTCAGAAAGGTCAAGCAGGCACAAAGAAGAGGTGAGGGTGTATCTGTTCTATTCACCACTTAGTCGAGCTGCCCTTCTCCTTATGCTCCTAATTAGACTATTGTATATGTTTACATACACTCCATTGAGGATGATTATGTTCACCACACATGTAGTTGAGCCCGAGGTGTGTAAACAACATTATCTACGTTAATAAGATGAGACAGATGTTTAAACAAATCCTGCCAAGATATGACCTACATACTTTCAATTATGCTGCGTGTTAGTTTGTTGCAGCTCTTTGTCCATCCGTTTCTTTTTATGTCCTTTGTTATTAGCACAACATTACTGTGGTAATGAAGTCAAGGCCTTCATTTGTAACGTGAGACCTAGCATGCTGAATATCCGGGGCTTCGAAGTGAACTGCTAACATTACAGAAAGGTCAGGATAACAGAGAGCTTGCATAAGAGCTACACGGCGATAATGAGCAACGACTCTCGCTCATACCGGACCTATTTTAGGACACACTCCTGCATCCGTGACGCGACAAGGAGAAACTAATTTTCCCCCCAATTGTTGCTTTAATGATCAGATTAGCTACCGCGGCAACCAAGGACAATTAGATGACAATTGAATGCCATCATATATCCCCTGTTTGCATTTGTCATTGACTGATGGCAGGGCTGTGACTTATACACAGTCAGCAGCAAGTAGACTGCATTTCATTTGTAGTCAGATAGCGCAAAGCAGATCATTATCAGTGTTTGGGTCTACTGCTTACCTCACCAGCTCTTCCTGCCTGTCACGCTCCAGGCTCAGTAACATGCTACAACTCTGATAAAATTTCAAACATCTTTCTTTTTTTTTTTCTTTTTCTCCCCGTCCCCTTCTCCTTCACAGAGGTCTTGGAAATACATCTCGATCAATTCACAGGAGACAGAGTGAGGGAAAAGCAACATAGTGGAGAAAAAAGTAGAGGGAAAAATAGAGAGGAAAGAACAGAAGAGATAGCCTGTTGAAAGGAAAGATATATCAGATAAAGGCCAATATAGCATGAGACTGTTTCCTGCGTTATCAGTCCAGTAAAGTTAGAGAGAAACAACCTGACTGTCATTGGCTACTGTTGGGCAACCCAAACTTTGCCTCTCAACATCCCAACACACCCTGCAAATCTAAAAATAATACATGAGATGCATCTTTATCTGGGATAAAACAAACTGCAATCAAATGCAGTTAAACTGAAACTGCTGTTTTACTTTTTTTTTTTTACTTTTTTTTAAAAAATGGACCAGCTTTGATTAGTTTCGCAAAAGCAGCTGAGACTCATCAGTATTTAGAGGCGGGCTTGTCGAGTATGTGCCTGACATTTCGCTGTTCTTGTTTTGTACCCTGCTGCACTTTCAGTGGGAGTTCACAGCTAGATGTTTGCACTCCGCTGAGAGTTAGAGGGTAGCTGAAAAACTATCAATAGGTGGTGAATTGGTGGTCTGTCTCCTGGGAGTAAACAGTGAAGACAAGGGTGAAAAAAAAGCCATCACAAGGTCTTTGCAGGCTCACCTAAAGTTGACTCAGTGTACCCCTTGAGCACATTTTTCTAACTTTGCCAAAATGTTGGCTGAAAATCCCTGAAGTTCCAGTCTCCAAACCCCTTAATCCTCCCTAACTCCATCGTCTCGGATCGAGGAGCATGATAGAAGGTTTCAAGTAAGGGCTTAACCCAGGTTTAATAACCAGAGCATGTCCGCCGAGCAGAACGCCTCGTCATATGACCAGACACCAGAATGCAGGCATGTACACGCACACACACGCACACACACACACACACACACACACACACACACACACACACACACACACACACACACACCTCGCAGAAACATTAACACACATACGCACAGCCTCTCTAGCCACAGGAGAGGCTCAGACCAAGAGGAGATTACACCTCACAACAAGAGTAATACCCAGGTCTCCGCAGAAGAAGTGGAGATTAGAGTCAGCAGCATACATTCATCTGCTTCTCACAAGCACTGACACACGGCTTATCACCGAGAGCATTTATCGCACATGGATCAGAGCCAAAAACACACCTCAAACAAATATGGAAACATGTTGATAAAAGATGCAACATAAAAAAAATAAAAAAAATACACTTAGTGCTCACTGAAACACACACACACACACACACACACACAAACAACCATGGATAGCTTTAAGAGGAGAGGAAGTGAAGGTACTCTGCTATCAGTGGTCCTCCAGAGTGCTAGTAGAGGACTACTGGACTCAAGAGCTCACATACTGTATCTTATCTGCTCTAGACAAGCACTTCATAATGTTAATATCATACTTCACTATCCTGGGACCCAGCACCCACCCTTACCAATGTGTTCTGTACTATAGCCAGAGGCAAGGATTACACAGAGATGAATAAGCAGTCACTGTGGCGACAAGACAAAAAAAAAAAAAAAAAAAAAAAAAAAAGCTCTGACGCACAAGAGTTTAGGGGAGTGTCCAGACACCCAGAAAGTAAGCTGTGCAGTAGCGCTAGTCTTTCAAAGCCATCCCGAGATGTCTGGGATATGTCACCTTGTGTAAATGGATGGACTGTAAAAACTCCACAGAAACAGAGGAAAGTGCTTAAAGTGGACTCCATAAGTCAGCATTCCCTTCCTTGTTAAACAGAGACAAGCCATTTCCTACCTGAATGCACACTGAGAGGTGAACTGAGAGGAGAAAAGAAGTGAGTGTGGAACAGCTGTGTTTAGCACATCTAATGCATCGCTTTCTCTATTTTTATAGACAGACAGATCAAACAGGCAAATATCTATCGCACCAAAGAAACAAACTCAAGTTTCGCCTACTGAGGAGTATTTCAGGTCACCACTAAAAAGTACCTAATTCACCCTTTGTTTGTTGGTTTATGGTGCAACTTCCTCATAAATTCCACTGGTGACGAAACTCATAATGCAGATGATAAAGATACAGAGGGTGAATCACATGAAATGTTTTCTTGCTCTCTTTATTTTGGATTTTCCTGGTCTTAAAATCTAAAACAGTGCCCAGCATTGGGCTCATTGTTTAAAAGAGACAGTGTCCTTTTTAAAAGGACATGTCCCCACTGTCTTCCCTCGCTCAGTGGGCTGTCAGAGACGGGTGGAGCATGTCGTGATTGATGGGACTTGGGCAGGCTCTTTTTACCCATGTCTGTACACCTGCGCCTTTAGCTCATGTACAGACTTCTTCTCACAACCCTCTGCTAGACATTGTTCACTAGACCAGTGTACACACACTGACACACACACTGATTGATGGAATCAAACACACACAGAGACACATACACACACACACACACACACACACATATACTCCACAAACAGAAGAAGTCTTGCCTCATCCAATCCTCTTCTATCCACGGCTTCATTCTTAAACCAATCCATTCGTACGACTTTCTCTCACTGTGCGGGATGTGTGATCTCTTTAGGCACGGTGCCAGTGTTCGCTGTAAAACAACAACAAGCGCCTAAAACTCTGTTAAAAAAAGCTGCCCTGCATGTCTACTCTGGCTCTTATCCACTGCTACACCACTCTTTCCCTTGGTGAGCATTTTCAGCGCTTGGCCTCGCATCTCGCCAGCAGTATTAGTTTTGGTGAGGGAGTGCTATGTGTGGGCGAGGTTGTGCTTGTATGTTTTTGTGATGAAAAAAAAAAGAAAAAACCACTCTCTAAAAATACCAAAACCAGTGTGACATTTGACAGATTCTCACATGACTGAAGGAGACGTGAGCATCTTCTTCCCCTTCACTCCGGGCTGCTGTCACTGCAGCGAGTGACGACTGCATTTTAGGTTAGTTATGTCAGCCAATATCTGTCAGTCAGGATGTGTCTGATGCATATTTTGTCAACATGGTCAAAGTTTGAAGGTACATATCCAGGACACGAACAAGCGCAGCATGCTAACCAGAAGCACCACACGTTTCTGTAATGCCGGCCTTGCTGTAGAAATTGCTCTGCCCTGCTCAAAGTGGCATTTAGGGATTGACCAAACACAGAAAACAGATACTGCAGGTTTAATTAGATGGATTGCATTGATTTATTCTAACACCCTGAAGTACTAAATATGCTAGGTTAAACAGACCACACGCATCATGCATGATAAAAATCCTACTCTGCATATATGGATTAATAGGAAACTACTTGACATGCATGTGCTGAACATATCTGCTCAGCAGAGGTTTCAGAGAGACGGACCTGACAGATATGTGCTGAGAGGAGGGGAATTAGACAGTAGCTGTAGTGTTTCCCACAGCAGTTTCACGATTAACAGGATTGGACTACAACAGCCTTGGCCAGTGGCACAAACCCAACAAGATATACTATAAACAAAACATAATTTATGAAATTAATATACAGAGATTTGCTTGAAAGCCCACAGCTTGCATGCAGAAGTTTTTTACACTAGTATAAAACAAAGAGCGAGCAGAGTTCAGTGTTGACAGACGCACACACCACTGGGCTCTGCGATTGTGGAAAGGGGTCTGCATTCCAACATAAAACAGATTGGAGTGGAGGCCAAGGAGAGTCTGTGGTGTGGAGCCCATGCCTCAGCTGCCTGTTGACTCATGAAGCAGACCCTGGCTGTGCCGTTTGCACCAATTTGCTCTGAACCTCCCTGAGACAAATAACTGCCACAGAGCAGTAACACACTCTGCCTCCAGTCTCCTGGCAGCTTGCCAGCACACTCACTGCTGATTCTACTGGGTTTTAGCTGTCCTGATTTTTTTTTTTTTTTTTATTCAGTCTGCTCCGGCTCTCTCGGTCTCTGCGTCTCTTTTTCTCTACCTCACTCACGCTTTCCTTCTCTTCACCTCGTGGTCTCATTTTAATATTTGGAACGTCTTAATATTTGCCGAGCAGGAAAAGGAGGTTAAAAGTGGTCGACATGACACCCAAAAATAACAAAAACATATGGACAGATGTGAGCGAAAAGTCAGTGGAATTCAAATACAGAGTTACTGCACTATATATCCACTCTTGTAATAAGTTCATGAGAGGCAAAAGCCATGACAAGTAAATAATTACTCTGCCACCAGGTACTGGAAGAAGCTGTTTCAGTCACAGGGCTTGTTCGGTTTCAGTGCAGATATAATGAAGAGTTGGGAGGAGAGACAGGTGAGGCCAGAGAAGAAAGAAACGTGAGATAGAGCAAACTCAGATGTTATGTGTCAAGAGGAGGGGTTTAGTTTGGGAGGGGTCGAGCTGAAGAGGACAACATAAAGACCCCCGAGTCTTTGAGAGCCAACAGATGTAGTACAAGGGATTTCCTGCATGAGAGACAGGCGGATCCTCAGATCAGTGGGAGGTGGCCATGCTGCCTTTGGACTGGCGCATGCCAGCCAACTGTCCTCCGCTCAGCAGATGACCCTTAGGTATGGCCCCAAATCTGTCAGGACGGATCCTGCCGCCTTCAACACATCTGACACCCCAACCTTCCCCCTACTAATCAGAGTCGGAGAAGCCAGCTGGCCGCACATGGTGACAGGGATTTTACGGAAGCATCCAGATCAATGAGAGTTTGAGATAAACTTGGCAGAATAGAGAGTTATATGCAGTGGACCAAATTCAAGTCAACATCCCTTTGCTTCTGTTGTTAGTGGCTGTTAAAAGTAAACCCAGCCTCTGGAGAGAGGAGTCTGTATGTGTATATATAAGGATTGCAGCCAACCCTGTGTGGTCAGCACTGTGCAGTCGGCCAGGCCACCAGACAGCAGGCCCTGAGGTTATCGCCTGCTCGAGTGGAGCAGTGTGTCGTCCATTACCTCACTTTACTATCTCCATATCCAGGAAAAGGCAAACAAGCTATTCATAGAGCCTCTCAGGACCTCATGCAGGGCACCGGGTAAAGGAAGAGCATACAGTGTATTGCACACATACTGTATGTGTCAGTAATTTATAAATAAGAGCGGGCACATTTATCACTCACTGATGATATTTGTATTTGTATAGACAGAAGAGATAAATATTGATGTATGAATGACAGTATTTATTTCCAGCTTAGTAGAATGGTGCTAACAGATTATAATCATTGTGCAGTATTTTCATCACAATAATCGTTTTAAGAAAATTAAACCATTTTCTGTCATTTTTTTTTTTTTAGCATTTTCTTTGTTCAGTGTTTGGCAAAAATATGAACAACATCGAAAGACGCATAAATCATAGAAACATAATCATCTTTCCAATACTTTTTTTTTCAATGTGGACTTACTCTTAGTTCTTTATCAACTGGCAGTTGTTAAGTACGAAGGAAGTTCATTATTTGAAGTTGAAATGTCTAATACAAAGACAACAATAACACAATTGGAAAATAATCCTATCTTGATCTTATTTGAATACACAGGGCAAACAGGATTCATGGTAAATGCATTAGCCTGGGCTTTGGGTTAGGAGGCTGAGATAGAGAGCTCGTGGGCTCTACTGTACATGCGGTTAATGATAAGCCAAACAAACTGGGTTAGCTCTCCTAGTCTGGCAAAACAGGATTTGTTGAAACTTGGATTACGTTAACAATCGCTGGTGAGTAAGGGAAACTGTAAAAGCCAGGCTCTTAAAATAACATTTCCAAAAAAGCTGTGTTTTTAGCTTTTAAAGTGAAAACATTAGAGGGGGAGAGCTAGGCAAAGTAAACACAATTAAAACCACGACTTCCTGTTTCGGAGTTTCATTGGAAATTAAAAGCTTGGTTGTACCCTCAACTCCCTCTGAGTCTGAGTAAAACACACTGTCTACAATGTTCAGCTTATAACAGTAGTGTTACGACAAGCACCTTTAACAACAAGGAATCCAAAATGCTTTCGAACTTTCTTATATACCCTCATGAGTCAGATTTATGGCTTCTTCACTCGGCCTTGTAAAGAAATCTCTGTGTTTCTGGGCTTTTTTCTTCTTCTCCGGCCTCTTTTTTTTTTTTCTGCGGTAGGCTTCCATCCTGGTTGCTCCGACAACATAATTATACGTAGTTAAGCATGAGTTGCAGAGAGGGGAGCGAGAGACACCAACTAAGCGAGAAGGAGGGAGAGGGAGAGGGAGAGGGAGAGAGAGAGAGAGAGAGAGAGCGAGAGAGAGAGAGAGAGAGAGAGAGGGCTGGAGCACAGTGGCTTGTCATTATGGGTCTGTTTGAACCTTATACAGAATAAGCAGCCCAAAACCTGAGACCGAGCCAATGGTGCTCTGCACTCTCGTCCTCACAAGTCCCGCCAGGCGTCTTGTTTTTCTACTCGAAAAACCCACCTCTGAAATAAACACTGTATATCATCCACTGCTAGGAAAGAGTATTTTTTGCACCATGACCTGTGGAAACTTCTCTTATATTTTTGTCATATTTATTTTTCATGTAATCAATTTTCCTCAAAAGTAGTTTGCATAATAACATTTAAATTGTGAGGGGCTGTATTTTTTTATCTGGTCTTGATCATCACTCTGCACTGCATTTCTGCTGCTCCGGTCTGATCATCTGAAGGGATACTCCTGCTCTTGGATTCAAAAAGCAAAGTTCAGGAAATACACCATAAAAACCCAGTTTATGATCAGGAGGCCCCTAAAGGTCTCCGATATGATGCTTCTCACGTTACATTTCACTGACATTGAAGATGGGAAATATGGAAAGCAGCAGCCGCAGCAGAGCCGTTTTGTGTCATCTTTATTCTCCAGAGATCCCACGAGTGCAGCTTGAATCTGAAAATATACAGCAAGCAGCCATACTCTATCTAACACCTCAGCCAGCAGCTCATGCCCAGCCCTGCAATACCCAAACTCCACATTCACTCATACACGTACACATTCAAACACGCACACCATTCTTTCTTTCCCCATCTTGATTAGATTACAGTGAGCGGGCTGGTGACAGCCTCTGGGCATGCTAGAGGAGCGGTTGATATCTGAGCTTTCCTCCTCAGCCTTCACTCTCAGCCAGTCGAGAGAGCAAAGAGATAATATATCTGAAGAGCTGACCTCACCAATGAAAGCAGCCTTTAAAGAATCATGGGAACAAATTTGTCAACACAGATCACCACTCACCAAATGACCAAATTGTTTCGCAAGATTGTTTACTCTTCCTACATGGCATACCTGCGGACGGCCAAATACTCTCCTTGATAATACATCTCAAAGAGGGCTTGTTGACCCTAAAGATGCTTTACATCAAAACTAGCCTGTTGTTGCATCAGTGTAGCAGACATAAAGATGAATCACTGATAGTTCAATGAAACGAGTTGGAAAGCTCTTCATTAAAAGATGACTAAACACAGATGCAATGATTGCATTCCTGTCGATATATAACCTTCTATTTATATCTCCCTCCCTCTGACAAAAATCAGAAGCAGGGCTAAAACAGAAAGGGCTTTGTTCTCATTGTAGCTCCTGACCACCTACCAAGGGCCCTTTAGAGGAGCACTCACCCTAGAATGATCAGGCCACTTCTCCCCCAAGGCTCTGCAGGCCTGCAGAGACCGCTGGGCCAAACACATCCTGCCCATCTCCTGAGAGATTATCCAACTCAATGAACACATTGAATACAGAGACACTGGAAGAAACTGGAGCCTGCTATTCAACTGCATCTAAACCCAAACTCATGCATTCACGCCCACACTCGAGGCCAAGGAAGAAATAGGGAGACATGCTGCACTTACTGGCTACTTCGAGTGAGGCATTGTGGCTCACCGCCTCTCCCAGGTAGTTGCGGGCAACACAGACGTAGGAACCTTCGTCCGGCTTGCTCCGTCGTCCGTGGACGATGCGTAAGAAGAAGAGGGAGCCGCTGGGCAGCAGCATGCGCTGAGATCGGGGATTGTCCCTGTCCGTTTCCACCCGCTCTCCATCCTTGTACCACTCCACTGTCGGAGTAGGCCGCCCCTCTGCCTTACAGTTGAGAGTGGCGGGCTCCCCTTTGGAAACAATCAGGTCAGATGGGTGCTCCACAATCCGGGGTGGGGTGTCCTCTTGGCGCAGACGGGATCCTGAGAAGAAAATGAAAAAGATGAAAGTTTACATCTGCAAGGATTTATACCCTTTGAATGGATTTTGTAGTTTAACTTAATAACTTTAATAGAAAACAGGATCAAGGGCCTGTGTTGTCTCTCTCAATAGGACTGTAGGATGGTGATCCTTGAAATAACTAGCAGAAATCTGTTTACCACACAGGGTCAGTAGATGTGTTGCAGCTGTTGTCATTGTGCCCCCGTTCAATTCTTCAGTTCTGCGTATATTTATATGCATGTTGTAATTATTGATATGTCATGTATTACTATGGTGCCTTTATGTTCTTTTTGAACAGCTCAAGGGAAACAAACCTCAACATGTTAGGATGAGTAATGTACTATGTATATAGACTTATGAATATTGATGCTGCACAAGTAGGCCTACGCATCTCCACTTCTTCACAGTCTGTACTGATGTGTCTCTATCACATTTACATAGAGAAAATATAATTTGAAAGTAGTGGAACATATTCTTTGAGGTACAATAACAGGTAATGCTGATAAGTACTAAAGTAGTAAAGTAGTAGTAAAGACCAAATAAACTACCAATCAGTGTGTGAAGTCACCCTTTAATTACAGTAAGAGCTCCCTTAGTAAAGCTTAGCACAGCTCCAGTATGTGACTCTGTCATTTTTTTCAGATCAAAGAGCAGAGAAGAAGAAAAAGAAAGGCAACAGCAAACGTGTGACACACCTTAAAAGGTAGAAGGAAATGAAGAGATAAAAAGATATAGATGCAGTGGATAGCTTAGCTATGGAAAAGGAAGTAGTAAGACAGAGCAGCCCACAGCAGTGCCAACAGCAGTGCCAAGGGGCTTAATACCCCAGTGCTATCTCAGGTCATTATTATTGCTCTCTGACTAGTCAGCTGTGTCTATCAAACCTGCTTTACATGCAAATTAGCTTCCTGTTGTTAATTCCTGAAGGGTGGGACTTGTGGATGCATTGTGTGCCTACAGACAATAGTGTGTGTGTGTGTGTGTGTGTGTGTGTGTGTGTGTGTGTGTGTTTGTGAGTAAGAGAGAGAGACAGAGAAAGAGAGGGAGAGTTCTTCCCTCCTTGCCATATCTCCCAGCATAGGCCTTTGGAGCTCGTTCAGCACCAATTAAAGAGAGTCGAGTTTAATTGGAGGCGCAGGCCCGCAATTAATTTACCCAGCATCCCGTGAACTTGCCACACTGCCTCATTTTCTGTGCCCTCCACCCATCCCCTCCCATTACCCTAGAAGTCTGGTGCTGAGAAGGCATCTTCTTGTGGTCGCCACATATTTTAGGTAAAGTCAGCATAATTAATGACAGCTCTGTGGGAAGATTAATCACTTCAACGCAAACGTGTAGTGTGGTCAGTGAAATATAATTAATCTAGTAGCCCAACGAAGGACATCATGATTATGGGTCTCATTCCTAAATGCATGTTCATTACAGGCTAGGGCTGTGCACACTTTCTGAAAATGACTTGATCGACGGTGATCATCAGAAATGGACCAACTGTGATCAGGGGTGGAGTTTATATTCTGGAATGCATCATCTACACCTGTTGTTCTTACACAAATCTCCCATGAACACCGGGTTGTCCCTCGAGACTTGACATAGGCTCCTCCTTTGGGATGCAGTTTTATTATATGCTGCACACGTGTTTTCAAAAAACTATTGGTCACAAACTACAGTGGTTGTGTGTGGCTGCAATAACAGTGTGAGAAAATCAGCACAATAGCAAATGAGCAACTCTCAATAAGTGACAGCAGGCAGTGGTGCTGGTTATGTCTTCAAATAACCGTTTATTTTCTGATAGCCTATAGCTGAAAATAATCAAATGAGATCATGTATTCAGTGCAATGGATTTCAATGCCACAGAACCATGTATTCAAAAACTGCCAGTGGATTAACAGTTACTCTATTTGGAGCAATTAGAGTAAATCCAATCAGCTGATGTTTCATGATTTAGTGGCAACATGACAAATACGAAAAAGTCTCACAGAGAAATCCCTGTATTGGTCCTGCATGTCACGCTATAGATAGTCTGTGGGTTTGAAAAACATATCTGTGGAGATTAAAGCATTTTCTGAGATACGGACAGGAACAGAGAGAGAGGGGGAGGGAGGGAGGGAGGGAGAGAGAGAGAGAGAGAGAGAGAGAGAGAGAGAGAGAGAGAGAAAGAGAGAGAGAGAAAGAGAGAGAGACAGAGAGAGAGAGCGGCACATCAAGCCGTTAGCAAGAATGAATTATCTATCTGATGCTGAATAAAGTTTATAAAAAATACATATCTGTGCTTCCTGGCTGTTGGAGCTGTCTGAAGCACAACTAGGCTAATTAACCCCCATTTGTAACCTGCTCTCGTCACAGGCTTTTGAACCTACAGAACGTATGTTGAAGAGGCCCCGCCCTCTGGTCGAGCGGCATACGGAGCTAACACCCTTCGCTATTGCTAGCGTGCACGGGCCCATTACCACCACAGCAACTGCAGCACTACCGGCACCCCTTCACCAGACAAGGCAGGCTAATATGTTTTATTAAAGAGGACTTTGAAGAGCTCTGCCACTATCTGCTCTGCCCATTCCCTTCCTGATTTAGATAGCTCCTCTCTAATTTGAAATGGTCTGAAGTTCGGGGTTTTATGGGGGAATCATTAACTATTTAGATGTGGCCCACTGTGAGCAGAGCCGTGCAGCAGGCGGTGCTGTGTTTGATCAGTGGCTGTTTACTGTAGGTGATTACACGGGATCTGCGTGATTAAGATGCAGACTGAGAACACAATATACACTGGGTTACGGTAAAATGTTACATGGAAGCTGGCAAGAGTATACGCTGGTTGATAAATATTCAGCACTTCATATAGAAGTCTAATAAGTGTTTTGTGACTGATTCCTAAGAGGTTGTGTGTGTTTTAACCAGCGAGTGGGAGCGAGCATGTATCAGTTACATAATGCCATTATGCTTTCTGTAGTCCCTGACTGAATTTGCTGTGTGCAAGCTGCATGTGTGTATGTTTGTGTGTATGCTTTGCCGTGCTGATCCCCACAGACACTCTGAGTGACCCCGGTTACTTCAGCTCCATTACCCCTCGTCAAGGGAAAAAGACCCGGGCGGTGCAAAGGATTATTCTGTCACGGTGCAAACACCCCCCCCCCCCATCTCTCTACAGGTACATGCTTTTAGAAGATAGCCAATGAGCTAAATTCACTCCTTCCTGACCACACTCACTGAACACTAAATCTGAGACAGAGACAAGAGCAGAGCAGAGTGCACACTTCACTACCGAGCCAAGCTGTTCAGCATCTCTTTCTTGCTTCGCTTTGAGTCGTCTAACGCTCCCTTTATTTCAAAGCGCTGCCCTTCCTTCTCCTCTGCTTCTTTCAACCGCCCTCTCTCCTATTTTCTATCCCCCTCTTTCCCCCCTTCTTCGCTTCCAGACAGAGAATGTGAGATGAGCTAATGCAATACACAGCCTCACCAAAGGGAAGCTGGGACTTCTACTGCAAGGATCTGATCGATTGGTGCCTGAGGCAAGATTCTCCTTCTCCCTTAACCCTCTCACTTGCTGTAGCGCTCTCTGTTTCTTTTTTCTCATTTATTCACTAACACACACACACTCACACACACTAAGTTAAACTATGCTTGAGGGAGCCTTTGCTCGCTGTGGAGGTAATTAAAAAAACCTACAATTCTCTGTGACTTTTCTCTCACTGCTAAAAGCAATATCAGTAATGAACAACAAACCACGAGAGCCCAACAGCAACAAGCAGCACACTGAATTGAAAAGCCTCAGACCCATCCGTGTAGCCACCACAAGGGTCCAGACCCAGACACTGACCCATATACGCACAGTATCCAAGGATTCATGAAGACCTCCGGGGTATTTGCCCACTCTGAAACAACTAACCCCCCCCCCCCCCCCCCCCCCCCCCAATCATTGATAGACAGGGCATGAGATTTGTGATGGTTCTCAAGAAGCCAAGGTCATTCTCTTGGCCATTACATCACTAGGCATACATTGTATATTAACATTATGGCTACCAGCTTCATATCGATTAATCTGTGTCTTGGGGCTAAACTTGATTTTCACCGTGCAACATGAGTTGATGATGATATTGTGAATCTATATTCCCTCCTCAATATGATCTTCATGCTAATATATCAGAACATAATGTGCTCTACAGAGCAGGGCACTGGACACTGAGCTAAACTATTGACACTATTGCTATTACAGGACCTGCGCTGTTAATTGTGCATAATTACATAACGCCTGTCCATGTTAGCAACAGCAGAATTTCACTGAGAGCATTATCTGTCAGTATAAATAGCCAAGCAACTCAACTGCAAGAAAATGCAATAAAGTCTACAAGTTTACAGCTCGTTGGTGCTACAAAGCTTATGTGTCTTAAAGGCAGCGATCGATCTAACTACTCCGACTGAAAGCATAGAGGAAGAAGACCCAGGAACTCCAACCTAGACTCTGAGCAGCCCCAGGACAAGCAAAATCCAGACAGGGTCAGCTCTGTCGAAGTCAGGGTCAATCCTCAAACACAGGCACAGTTTGCCCTTTGCAATTAAAAGCTCACATACCCCCCATAGGCAACATCATGTGTATTGCATTTTTATTACTAATCACTTTCCGCTGAATTAATCCATATGTGAAGGACAGACATAAGGACGGAGAGAAGCCGAAAGGTAGGACAGAAGACACACAAAAACAATCAGCTAGCTGCAGTAATAAGTTCAGGTCCAGTGGTTTCCCTTGGACTTAAAAAAGTAAATGTGCCTTTGTCTCTCACAACTCTTTTTCCATGGCTACTATCTTGGCAGAGTGTGAGGGAGGGGAAGTGAGCCAAGCACCTGCCCTTTACCCTGGAGAACTCACAGGGGAGAGGGACAGTGAGGCAATTTAGATCTGTTGTCACAGTCGTCCTCTGAGGCAGGGAGACGGGATGTGTACCTCCTTGAATGATAAAACAACTTCACAGTGCTGGGTCATTCAGTCCAAATCTTGCCATAAAACAAATGATCCCAGTCTGGGATTGCATGGCATTATATGAGCAATATCTTGGTAAAGTTTAATTTGCCCCATAAAGATTTTCAAGGTCGCAAAATCTCATAAAGACAGATGCTAAAACTGAAAGGTGTTGCAGGAGCCCGCGCCATATCATCATACCCCCATATCAGGTGTCCAGCCGAGCAACAGCAGAGATATGGAATATGGATTAGTGATAAGGAAGGCCAAGCACAGTAGGGCACTCCCTATCTACAGCCCCATTAATCTGTGATTAGGGGACTTAAGAGGGATTTATGGCAGAGATAAGAGCAGAGGGCGTGTCCCTCGGGGGAGCCAGGCGGAGACTGGAGCCACGCCTGCTCAGGACGGGGCCCGGCCGATAAATGACTGAAAGCAAAGGAAAAAGGCAGCCTTTTCTGTTGAATTAGAGAAGATAACAGGGAGAGCAGGCAGAGATAAGAGGGAGAAACACGGGGAGAGACGGAAACAGAGGGAAAGAGGCGAGGTATCGTACTCCTGCTGATCAGATGACATTAACAGGAAAGAGAAACTGAATCTTCGACCGTTTCAGCATCAGGATCCCACCCTGAAATGCGCCGCATGAATGACTCTGCCAGTTGCATCAGATCAAGACTGTTTTTAATGTTACACAAGGCTATCACTTACCCTCCTAAGAGGCAGGATTAGAGCCCTGTGTGTGTGTGTGTGTGTGTGTATGGGGACCCAGAGGTGGGGTGATGGAGGGGGATGATGGATATCTTTATGGCCTCTTTCTTTCCTCATCTCTTTGTCTCCGTTTACCAAACAGAACAGGGTAAGGTTACCTCGCTTATACTACAGCAGCACTTGAGACCGGATATCAGTTTCCAAAAAATTGTACCACTGTCCAAATCTGTGCTTTTTTTTTTTTTTCTTAATCAAAGCCAACCTGTAACTCACTACCTACGAGTTTATACACAACACTGCAACTCAACACTACACTGTTTGATTATTTATCTGTATTTGCTGTTATAGAAACTAAGTCCACACGCTCGCAGATGATTACAACGCTGCTATTGATATTTGAGCGAAATACGGTTTCTGTAGACTGTAATGCAAACATGACACAAAGCTCCTTTGTTATTTTCAAGGCTTAGACATTGGACGAGGTTAAGGCAGTAATGAGAAAAACATTAACAAGCTTCTGCAGTCAACACCATTTTGTGATCATTCATTAGGAAGGTAGGATAAACAGGAAAGATACCATTGAGACCAATGACTTCTTCCATATAACTTCTGGCAATAGGACCTAATAACTATTAAGATCGGCAAGCAACACATTATCACTGTTGCTGCCTTTGATCACCCTGTTGCTCCTTTGTCATGTGCAATAAAGAGGTGACAAATCTGCTGATGAAACCACAGACAAGCGACGCTCCTTCCCTTGCTCAGGGCCACGGGTTAACAACACGAGCTCCGGGGCTCTGGCAGTAATCACAGTCGCTCATCAGGTCGGGACCCGGCAGAGGTTTTTGAAGTCCTGGAGCACGCAGCCTCAGCTCCTGGTCGTGTCAGCTGGGAAACACATCCCTGGCTCTCCCCTGGCAACGCAGGCCAGGCTAGGGAGCGAGGCAGCGCTTTGGGAGGCTGGGGCCTATCCTGCTCTGCCCCCCACCCCCCAATCTGGAGTGAAGACAATAGGAGCAGTATTTTCACTTCTGCTCCAGGCTTTTCCCAAACGGGCCTGACACATTTGGAAGACGCCAGGCATGATCGCAAGGATGATAAAGGAGTGTTGATGCTCATGAAACACCTCATAGGTCAACTGGAGACAACAAGGAAATCTTTGTCTCAACTGTCTTTAAAAACTCAAAACAGAAACTCAATAATAGACCAAAAGTTCCACTTCATTAATAATTATATCACAAACTAAGCTATGCGCTCACATTTGAAATAGCCATGGTCATTTCACATAGACTGTCAGCAACATAGCGATGTGGAATGCCTGTCAAAAGACAAGGGGAAAAGATACTAAACAATAATGAATTTTCATCAGAAACCCAGGGGACACAATTGTGGATGAGTTGCAGCTTCTCCTGATGCCATGCTGCTCCAGCGAGTGTCATTAGACACAAATAAAAGCTGTCAAACTCTGCAGAAGGCCACGAGGCCATTCATTCCTGCAGGATAAATGCAGTTCCTATGCTGTATTATATCCATTCACTGAGACAAGAAGGAAATCTGTAGTGGAAAAGACTGGAATGCTTGTTAGGTAGCTGCCAATCAAATTGGCTCTGGAGACCAGGCAGATGGGCTGAACAGAGCAGGGTGGGTGCAAGCAGAGTCAGCCTGTCTTGTCTGTGTGCATGGCAGTCTGTCTAGTATCTATCCATCAATCTATTCACAATGTACATGTCTGTGTGTGTGACTTTGACCAGACTCTCAAACTCCTCAAGTCAAACCTGCATATTCACAGCGATGACCTGTAAGGAGAAAACCCAGCCCGGACTTCTCATGATAGGACTCTGACACCGGTGTCAAGGATGCCATTCCTTCAAGCAGAGCAGAGTACCCGGGTAAACCCCCCCCCCCCCAAAAAAAAAAAAAAAACGCTGTGATTAATATGGAGGCCAGATGTCAGGCTTAGACCCTCTATTAAGAAGCTGCTGTATACGGCACAGTCAAGGTTTGGAGCATCGGTGGAGGATTACGGAAAAGAAGCACAAGGGAGCACGAGTGGGCAATTACTCCTTGTTTTTGTTTTCCAGCATTGCCAGTTTTTAATGAGGTTTGACCAGTGCGATCTCAGTGATACATCAAAGCAGCCTGCAACAGCAGGGTAGAAGAAGCAGGGGTAATTGAATATGCTGGTACATTTATTTCCCAACAGGAGACAGCAGGAGTCTCACTGCTGACTCCTTCCATGAGCTGTGAGACGTGAAATCCTCAAGAGATTAATAGATTGCATTTCACCAAAGCAATTAGTTTAGTATTTTGAAAAACAAATATACAGCTAAGAGCTGGCGTTGTGCGCACGCTTTTTGATGCCGGCAGATGTTTTATTTCACACACTGTATTATGCAATGATTGCGGAAGAATGGGGACAGCACTGCAAGGTTGATGTAAATAAAGCTTAATTTAATTCAGAATCTGCTGTCCGCTCGGTTCTGAGTCTATATAAATGAGGTGCAGTGGTCTGCTCCTCCCAAGGTCGCTCTGTGGACTGGCTGCAGTATTTCTGTTCCTGCGACCGGCCATGAGGGGCCTGTGATAGGTGGCAGGGAGCTGAAGGAAGGCGAGGGGAGGGGCTGGGGAGCAGTGAGGAGGAAGAAGGACCAGCACACTCAGCTGGCACAACCCAGCCACAGGGAGTATGGCATTTGGGCCCGGTGCCAAGAAAAAGAACAGCTCTGAAGAGATGCCAAAGTGAATTGAGGCAGGCACGGCCAAAAAGCACCTAATGCTTTTTAAATGCTATTTACTTGATGGCAGTGGCCGATACAGGCCTACTGTTGGACCGGTGTTATATTACAGTCCCTGAGAGCAGAGCCGATGACCTTAACCGCTTATGTAGGCTATTCTAAATGTTCGGCCAAACACATTCTAAAGCAAATCTCAGACAGTTGGGTGTTGAAAGGGAATTTCAGTTACAGCATTAAGCCCAGGGTACAACGGTAATGTCTGAGTACAGAAACTTGGCACATTTCCTTCTGGTGCCCTTTAGGTTAAAAGGGTAAGCACGGAGCACATTGCACTGAAGTGTCAATGTGTGCAAGCTGGTGTATGTGCACGCATATATGTAAGAGCGGTTCGTGCACTGTAGCTCTGGATGCGAGGTATGATTAAAGTGAAACGTGGCTCCCAGAAGCACAGCGTAGGTTAAGACTCAGTGGAGCCAGTTTCTCATGTGGCAAGATCCCAGAGACACCAGCATGGGCCTGCTGAGCGGGGCATGGCCCGGGTCCAGCCAAATGGAACACAAATCGCCCCAAACTGTTCGAAACCTGGCCTGGAAAAATGAAAGTGGGATGTAAGGCATGCCATGTGATGCACAGTAAATATTTGGTCAAAATTAATGAAGGGGCAATGTCTGCCAAGAAGCCTTTTTCTAGACGTCCACAGAGGGGAGACTGTGCCCAGTCTGGCATTAAAATGAAATTTCCTTCTGCAGACAACTGCTCACTGGCCTGTCTGCTTTCCAGCACCCACTTACCACGTCCTCTCCTCATAACACATACCAACTGTCCAGGTACACAGTGTATCTGACCAAATACTGTTTTCTTTTCATGCAATAACCAAAAATTACTTGTTCATAAATGTTTCCCAGCTCCTTAATTCCCATCTGTCAGTTTTTTCTACATTTGACAGCAGAAACACTGTCAGACATTTGAATAAAATTGTTGGAGACAGAGGGGTTGGGGGTGGGGGGGGCGGGTGGGGGCCAGATCTGTGCAAGACAGCTGTGATGACAAATGCAAGAGAGGAAATATCCCTCTCACCAACAGCCTCTCAAACTGTTTTCTAAGTAGAAATAACCACGCTGAGGACATCGCTTCTTTCCACTCATACTGGATTTCATCGATTTCCCCAAACTTCCCCTTTTAAAAAGTGATCAACAGTGAGGCAGCCAATAAAGAGGCATATGAGAGGTAATACTTTGTACGGTTTGCAATCCATCATTTATGCTGTATTAATATCTCAGAGGAAAGGTGTAGTCTGCACTGTTATACTGAACAGAGATAAATAGAATATGACAGCAAATATGAAGCTAGGGATGCCTGAATTAAAGTCGATGAATTTCTATCATCAAACATCAAAAAAGAAAAAAAAAAAAAAAAGCAGAAGAATAAAGGAGGCTGAGCTCAATCAAAGTCACAGGGTAAAGAAAACAGTTCATTTTGGCTTTGGCTAGTCAGACAGAGGAAGCCAAATACACTTCAAGATGTCGAAAGGATGCCCAGAATTAAAGCATTGAGCAGAGGTGGAGCTAGAAGTGAATAGCGTGCTCTGATTAGAGGACATAATGAGATGGGATAAACACCGGCTGTCAAGACTGAACGTCAGGAAGAATCACAACAGTCAAGTAGGACAGCATTTATCACAGAGCAACTTCAAGCGTTCTGCAACAATGTCTTCTGAGCCAAAAAATGTCAGATTACCGAAGGCTGTATGGAAATGAAGGTGAGGCTCTGAACCTCTAAAGTGCACTTTTAATAGTTTGAGCTATGAAGCTTCCGATTAAGACTTGGTGACAGACACGCAGCCAAATGCAAAAGCAATTTTGTTCTTAAAACCTGAAGAACCTGTCTCTCACCCGACGACTACAATTGTTATTCAATTAGAGCTTTCATTGTGTAAGCAAAGAGAAGGGATGTGGGAGGGAGGGAGAGAGTGACTGCGTAAGAGGGAGGGCTGTAGTTGGAGGAGACTGAATGGTGACAGGGAGGACTGATAAACAGCTCTGTATTTCAAAATGGAAAAGTATGGTTTAAAAGCTTTTTCGAAAAAAAAAAAAGGTGAAAATCCAGAGGCTTTCAGTAGAAGTAAAAAGTATGGTTCCTATTCATAGGGTTCAATGGTGTATGCACATTTAACAAACAGCACACACATTATCTGCTGCAAGGAATATGAAAAAATAAAAACTGCTTTGGGATTATTGTGTTCATTTCAATGGTGACATCAGATTTGAGGGAAATGTCACCAATTTGCAAAAAGTAGGTAAGCCTGATAATAAATCAGGATTAGAGTTAATCTCCCAACTCAGAGCAACTCTGTATTTACATGCTGGAAATTCACCCAGTTATTTGAATCCTCCTCACCATGGTTACAGCTGAACGGTGGGAGGGGCTCCAAAAGCAGTCCTGTAATAGTGAATTTCAAGGTCACCTTCTCATTAATTATGTTTTCCAGCTCTTCCTCTTAAATAGCGAGCGCTCCTCCTACTTTTATCACCGTCTTTTGTCTGACAGAATTAGCCCCCAGGACCTCAGAGCATGAAGTTGCTGATGCAGCTCGAGATGACACTGTCTTCTGACCATGGATCTACTAATGCATCAGTTACACATTAAAAAATATGTTTGAAATTTTGTAATAAACAGGAAACGATGTTGGATGGGGAAGGAGAGCCTTGTCACCAGAGGGAATCATCACTACAACAATGTAGCTGAGAGGGGGGAGGAACCAAAGACATTAATCAACTAATTAGCAGTCTCTCTTTTAACTGCTAATTTAATCTATTCCTCTCAGCCTCTTTAATGGTATTTTCCCCTGTCAGTTATAACCAAAGAGAGGTTTAGCATTTCAAAAGTGTATCCAGGCCTTGCAATGAGAGGGTAATAGAATGGTCACAGAGGCTGGGAGGAGGCCTGAGCTCAGGGAGTGGGAAAGAAAAGAAGGATACTGGGGAAAGGCTGTCCTCAATGCCATCTCTCAGTCTCCCCAGTGGAGAAAATGAAAGGGAGGGAGGTCCGAGCCTTTTTAAAATGCACAACGCAGAGCACCCCACGGTAGCATAGCTTCACCACCGCAGCAAACGCCAGGCCCAGGGCAAGCCTTCTGGGAGTTCCTGAGCATGCAGAATTTAGACACATGAGGGATGTTGGTCGTACTATGTTACACCAAACCAGACCTTCAATGCCTCACTGAGGCTTTGTACCAGGATCTTTTATTTACTCAGCACTTCTAAAAATCAACCTCACCTCTCCCCAGATGTCCACCTTTAAAAAGAAAAAAAAAAAAAAACAACACCACCAGCATCCTTGCCTCACAGTGTTCCACCACTATCACCCTAATCAGCACTTTGGCTGCCACAGGGGAACAGTAGGAATATGCAACGTGAGCACAGAGAGCCAGATCAAGAGTATTCCCAGAGCTGGTGTATCATGGTATGTTCGACTGCTGCGTCCTCCCCTTCGTCCTCCACCCCTCCCCAACCCCTTTCCACACCCCTGGGGTAGCCTTTGTGTAGCCGCGCCCCCCCACCGCCCACCCCCTCCACCATCTACGCTCCTCACACACCCTCAGTCTCTCGTGAACCATTCCCCCCCCCCCCCCCTCCATGCCTTACAATCGCCCTGTTAAGGCGACACAATGTGGCCCCGTCCCCGTCCCCACAGGCTTTTTTTTCCCTGCGTGTCGGCCTGCTTTATTTAAGAAAGGCCCTGTGCTGACCGGCCACAAAAAAAAGGCACGTCTTAAAAAATTGGGGCAAAACAAAAAGAAAAAAAAAAAGTGGGGGATGGGTAAGAGGATGAAGAGATTCCTTAAACCCCCTTTCGCCAGCCCACACATACACAAACACACACCCCACCTCTCCGTTTTTCTTCCTCACTCACATCTATATTAGTGGAGCCGTGGGGGAAACTAATCCACAGTGAAGCCATATCAAGTAAACATGCTAATGCAATGTAGAATCAGATGTGGATTAGTGTTATGTAATTTGCTCATGTGTCACTGTCTGCATCACAAGCTTTTGGCATTTTTCATAACAGGATGCAAAGCTGTGGGAATTCGACGCGTGCCATTTGTGAACCGAGACAGAAACCAGACAACACCTTTCATCCGATGAGGACGCGCCATTTATCACCTCCGCACCGAGTGGCAACAGGGAATGTTTGTCCTCCACGTCACTGTCAGAACAAGATGCATTAACTATACTGACTTGACCCACGAGTCCAATACCCTGGACACGCCTGCTGCCTCGTCGTATCAGGCAACTCCAGACTAAAGCGCTTACATGAAGTTACGTTGCAGAGTATTCTCGGTGTAGACGGCTTAACTCGCTGTCTCGCTATACACTTTTAGATCTTACACTGACAGACTTGATGGACAAAGTCATACTTGCTAAGTAAGTCATACGAGCATTATCAGCAATGAGTAATAATGTCCTTATTTCTCACTGTCTAAACTGAAGGCTAGTGAGACACTGCAGTTCATTTCTATGGAATTTGAAATACCAAGAGGTTGACACACACAGTTTCATGAAATGATCTCAATCCTCAGTTCAGTCAGGCTGCAGCCACGGCAAATTACAACCTATTGACGTCAGATGGATTTGCTAATTAATCCAATTAAGCGGTGCTTTTAGGTCATTAAAGGAAGAGCAGTTGGGGGAAAGCAGATCATTAAGAGTCACTGCCTAATTTATCTGCCCTCAAACAAACCGCTCTGAAATGTTTATCTACTCAGTCATTAATGACTTAGCCACGGTTCTCATGAACAGGAAGAGGACACGGGCCGCCCTCCCACATTCCTCCATGCGGTTTCACTAAGCCAAAGTCAGCCTAATCCTGCATCTTAGGGTGTGAAACCCTGCTTGATTTGGATTAGGATCAGATTAATGTGCATTAGTGGAAGTTATAGAGATGTAGCTTCATGGACACCGTCACCTCACATAGGTGTGAGATTTCTCAGCTCAGATAAAGAGGTGACACAGCAGACCCAAGGCTCTTTCTCCATTATGTTTCTCAGCAACACACCAACTGCCCTCACACAATATCTGTTCAGAAGGTTAAATCCTAAAAAACAACATGATATCTGGGTTATTTGGAATACCACAACACTATTTCACAATGATGATTAAAAAAAAAAAAAAAAAAAAAAAAAAAAAAGTGTGTAGCCGGCTGTGAGAGCAGGTGAAGGGAAGAGCTTTAATGAGTATGTTTTCAGGCCATGTGAGAGTAAGAGGACAGGAGACAGAGATGGGTCTCACCTGTGGCCTCCGGTCATTAATTGGCTCTGCAGCCTGCTGTGTCCTGTCATATGGTCATGATGTAGGACGTGCAAGGGCTCTGCAATTTATCAGCACTTATGACTCAATTTGTCAAGACCTGAGCGGCTAGGTGCTGCTGGGGCTGGGGCTGATTACTGGGGCACCACTCCCACCGCCCTTATTTTTTTTTTTTTTTTATCAGCACTGCTACATCCTCACACTCACTGTTATGCTTGGAATTTTTATTTATTTATTTATTTTTATAACAGAAGTCTGACACTTGCCTCCAAATATCTCTTCATATATGTTGTTCTAACAGCCCTTATCTCCTCAAAGTAATCTGGAGCGTCACATTGAGTGTGAGAAGTGTAGCCACCTCTTGCCTTCATCTGAATGGCACCTCTGAGGTGAGTATAAGGTCTAACGGGCACTTTGAGGGGAGATAACAACCATTTAGTGTATAGCGGGAGGACAGATCACCTGATAACAGGACGAGACGTGATAGATGGAGGTATCAATTTACAACCTTCAGACAGCGCGAGGCAGCAATAAGCAAGTCACCACGAGTTTGACAGGGTGCAAAGGTCATCCCATCTCGCTCGCTCTACTTCGCACATAAAAGTGATATAAAAATACTTTCTTACAACGAAGGCCAGCAATGTGAAAACAATCTTCATGTGATCCACGGAGATGTTACTGAACACCATTAAGAGTTTATCTAAGAGATCTGATACCTTCCCTACACTAGAATGAAGTCGTTAACCCTCCAATTAGCAGCAAATATGAAATCTTTTCCCAGCAAGTGGCGTATAATCCAATTTTCCTGACACCAGTGTCTAATCCAGGACCAATCCTTTGAGTATCCGCAGTCAAGTCCATCTCTATTAGCAGGCCCTATTCTCACGCCTCTCCCCAGAAAACACCCCCAGACATCCCCACAGCTAGGCGTAATTGGAAACCCTGGTGTCTGGCGGTCTTTCTCACAGGACAGGACCATTACTGGCTCAACTCAAGCTCAGGATCCGGCTCAGGGTAAAGCAGATGGAGCCGCCACCTACAGTTCTCAACGCTCCCCTCCGACCCCATTTCCTGTTTAGGTGCTACAGTGTTTCCTTAGACTACTCTGGTGTCCCAGGCTTTTCCATATCTCATCTACGGAAAACAAGGAGCCAATTCAGGAAACAAATCAGGCAGCATGAGTAACATTTAAATATGCATGATGGAATTCTGCACAGAAAACAAAGACTCAAAAACTGGACGAACACACCAATGAAGCACAGAATTGAGACCTTAAATAGAAAACGCCTGATATTTGAGTAAGAATGGGGTTTAAGATGTTGTAATATGTCTTACTCAATGCACTGGGGAAACTATAGTCCTTTCAGTTTTGAGCGTGATTGAAATCCCTGACATTCACAGAGAAAGACTTCACTTTTAGGAACATCTGGAAACAGACTACTGGTAAGCCATAATGGATTTTCAGGTTTAAACTTGAAAACAATTACACTGACTATTACTTAGGTAATTATATAGGAGTGTTGGAGCTACAATAAACAGTAGTGGAGGGCCTAGATGTTACTGTTGTGTCTGTGGTACAGTAGTTTTGTTATGGATATTATATAAATAGATAAACATAACAAATAAGGTAGTTCATTTGACCTTTTGTCTTAACGATTCTGTTTCTAACGGGGTTTGACAACTTTGCGTAAAACACCCTACTATGACCAGTTCAGGACACACTTTAACTTAGGTCTTATAATCGTGCGGCAGGCATTTGCTTCCTCATAGCTCAGAAGTAAGTGACCTGGAAAAGCCGAGCTATCATGGTCCATGAGCTCTATAAAGACGCCCATGTGATGGTGGAGGAGGACTATAGTGAAAGATAATAAGGAAAAAATACAGACGACAAAGAGAAGTGAAACCAGACTGTTGCAGCTCCACGTTAACTCTAAATGGCATAAAACTGAGTTAAAACAAGTTCTTACAGTCACACTGGGAAAAGACACTGAGAATTCAAAACTGGTGTGATATGTGATAAAGCTGCACATCTCCAGTTCAAAAACATAAAAAAAAACCCACTGTGAACAACCTTGCACTCAGCAATAAAAGTCGTCCATGGGCAGAATCGTGACATACACGGAAACATGGTCTCCACAGGGGCTTGTGCTGTCTGTTTGACCAATGATAGCTGCTCTCTCCACTGATCCCACATGAGTTCAGCACTTTATGTGTGACTGTATGCGTGCTCAGCTCTTAAAAAATGTAGACGACCCCTTTGAGTTGACTTTCTTGGACGTGGGAGAAAATTGCACTGTTAATGTATGAGAAATTTTCTTCCTCATTACAAAGTATTAAACTGTGACTACACACCAGAGATGAGCCTCTTTTACTTTATATCACAGCAAGGCCTAAAACACACTCACTGTTTTTAATAATGCCCAATATTCAAAATGATTGTTGGGAAAGTTTGTGTCTACATTTTCCCTGCAGCAAACATTTCCCACTGAGAAGGCATATGTTTTATTAATACAGTCTTCAATGAAGGATTTTAAATGAAACTGTTTTGTTCCGCATGCAGTCTAATCGAATAACTTCAAGGCCTGTAGCTTTACAGTAACAAAAGAATGATAATAGGAGGAATTTTTCATCCTCATAGATAAGAAATTAATTGAGATATTTTTCTTCTCTTACTTTTTTGTGTCAAAATTCAACTTGTAAAACTATAAAATAAAAAAGACTAAAGCAAGCAGATTACTGGTGATAGTGATGTTTGACTCACCTGAGCACACATGGAGAATTCCTAACAGAAATGCAAATCCAATAGAAGTTGGAGACATCATTCAACGTCTCTCTTATGAGAAATGTTCTAGTGTAATCCAAATTATTCAAAAAACAACTTAGGCATCCACTCCTTCATGTCAAACTGGAAAACAAAAATCTCAGAATCCAGAGTCTGAACATTTAACACCCAGATTTTGGTTTGAGAGTCACAAGAAGCAAAACATCACAACAGTCCAGGAGCAGTTTATCACTGAGCTGGCTTTGGCTTCTGCTTATCGCTGAGAAGAAAGGTGAAAAAGATGGGAGAAAAACCCCAGAAACCAGTTCCAAACAGCCCGGAATCTCAACACAGGTTCTGTTTCAGTAAATGGGCTGAACTGAGTGGGAGCATGTGTTAAAACCATGGGAGAATATGTGAGCAGAGAAGAAGCACAGCTCTATCCTTTCTTTGAATTCATCCCGTTACTGCCGAGTGCTCAATGACCAGCCAGGCGATCTCATTCAAACCATTTAGTTCCTTTGTGCAAAAGAAAAAAAAAAAAGGGATCAATAATAAATCCACTTCAAACTTAAAGTAAACTCAAAAGTGAGTAAAATGACGCGAGCGGTCGCTGTAGTCCAGGCGAAGAGGCTCCGTCCTTGCAGTCACATTATTTCAGTCCAGTTTCGAATCTGTCACTTGAGATCGGAAACTTTGCGAGTTAGTCCTGTCCTCCCCTCATCCACCAGATCCACACGCACGAGATCAGTGCAACTTTTCCATCACTTTCCCCCCCGTTTCTCCTCCGCTGCTGCAACTCCCGACTGATCCCCGAGCGCGTCGCAGACCCCGAACCTCAGGCGAGCGGGGGGACACACGGATTCATATTCACAGCATTTCATTCAAGGAAAGCGGAATGCCTCGACAATTGGTATGCGCCTTTCTACCCCCTCCATAGACCCGACAATGTTTCCCAGAGAAGAAATTTAACCTCTTCCCGCCTGGATCGCACTGAGCAGCGCAGTAACAGAGCGCGCACTGGCAGGCTACTGTATTTTCTGTAACTATGTCCAATAATAAGAGAAAGCTTATAAAACTATTCGGACATGTTTTTATTCTTTCTGAGGTTCCTGACTCAAAACAAATGTAACAGCCCATTCCAGTGATATTCCTTGAGGGACTTAACACAACAGTATGTTTTTGGAACTCAGTAGTTATTATACAACTGGTTCTAACATAGTTTAGCCTTTTGTTTTGTCTCCTGTGGTTTTCATAGCTCATTTATATTGCAATAGTGGAAACTACATTTGCTATAAGATGCTATTTTTATCCTTATGAAATGTATTATAGGACAAAATAATGTGTCTTAGAACAGTATAAGAATGACATAGCCTACTTTATCCCATAGTTTCACCATTTTCTTTACATTTTTTTTTATTGTTGTTTTACATGTAAAAACCTGATGCATGCAGGCCTGTATTGTTTATTATGGACTGAGAGCTTCATTCATGGCGTTTCCAAACAGCTCTCGGGCTGTTTTCCATATTAGCTTATAATAGAAATCCAAAGAAAAACAAGTTAATGCATATTAGTGCAGTGTTTAAAGTACAAACTAAATAAACTACTACATATTAAAATTAGACCTAACAATTTATCTGGTGATCCATGCTCCCGGTTTTACACCCCCACCCCCAGAGTGACATAAACTCTGGACTCAGCATGAAAATGTGTTTTCTATCTTTTTATTTTTACTTTTGTTCAAAAGTCATTCTTCTCTACAATGGTGTTATCACTTTATCTTACAGCCTCTGAGGCAGAATCTACTTTAGACACAGACCTAGCACACATGGCTAATTTATAACCGCAGAAGTCATGTTGCATTAAAATATGTAAAAATGTGTGGAAGACATGAAAAGAGACGGAAAGAAAGAACTGTAGCAGACTTCCTCATCTGCTCAGCTACCAGCTCTGAGCCTCTGTGTTGGCTTCACGGAACATTTGTTACCAAACAGCGCCCTCCAGTGAAGATTGCCGGAACTGACCGAGCAAGAGCAGAAGCTACTGAGCATATGTCCCCTTATAGTGCCTGTAGTAACACAGTCGCCCAGCACAAGGGCTCTTCAACTGTTTCATGTGTCAAACAGAAACTTCTCAGAGCAAACGCCCGCGACTGATGACCACCATCTGTTCTCAGAAATGCAATGTTTTTGGCTGGGAAACAACATGAAGAATGATCATATTTTTTTTTTTTTTTTCATATCACAAGCTTACATTAAAAATAAAATAGCTAGATTCAGCTCTTTCGTGCTGGATGAAGATGCAGTTTAATGGCACGGCACTACACAGTATCTTGTTGTTCGACCACTGCTCTCAGAGAAAGACAATCCGTGTATCAACTAACTCAATCCATATTTTGAAATGTGAGCACATGGCTGTTTTAAATTACGTTTTATTAGTGCAAGGACTAAGGTTTCACTGTAATGTGCGTCATCAGAAATAAACACAATATCCTATAAATAGCCCTTATAAGCATATTTTCTTGCAGGACCATGACAGCACTTAATTTAGCACATGGTACGATAACAGTTCAAATACAAGCACTTTAAACTTAGTCACTAGAAAGAAAGAACACGTTATCACATAAAAAATATACTTATGTCAACATTAACTGTTCATTACTTTCAGTTTATCCCCCTCAGTGATCCTTACACGTCTCTATGCAGTCGTTTGAGACCTCTGCTGGAGCCTGCAAGAAGAAAAAACGCTACCCAACTCTCATATTCAGACAAAAGTCTGTCTTTCAACTCCAAACATGTTTTTATTTCTCAATCATCCATGTGTGCATTATATTACAGTTTTACACACTCCATTCCCACTTGGTCCTCATGTGCCCTGTTTTCCTGATAGCTTTTACAGCCCTGGATCTGCAGAGTGGCTGTTCAGCTGAACACCACCAATCAAATCGTAAAATTTCCTCTAGCCAGCAGCAGGGAACTGTAACATAGAAGCAATTATCAGCAAAGTCCCCACTTAGACCCACCAGGATAGGAGGGTGTCTGGAAGGGCTGATTAATGCGAGAGGATGTGAGCATTTTAAATGTTCGCCGTGGAACAGCAGAGAATAAAATGCTGAAATAAGACACAAAGCAGATACTCCCAGTGCTCTCACTCCTCCTTTTCTCACATTAAATTCAAATATTTGTAATAAGGAAAAAAGTGTAAAATAGTGAAAAAGAGAACTATATTATGATAGTTATTTTACTGCTATTATTGTATTGGGAAGCTTCAAAGAACATCCCAGCATAATGAGCAGCATGCTTTGTAGGCTGCTCTTGGACTTCACCGTGACTTGAACATTTTCACCACAATTTCATAGTTTAATGTTGCACCAACTCCTTTTGTATTCAGGTTTGGCTTCGCCCTTCATCTATGGTTGTCAAAAAATAAATAAAATAAAAAAAGAAAAGAAAAGAAAAAAGAAAGCACACACTGCCACAAGTTCTGGCAGCTGAGCCTCATGAACAGGGAGGCTCTCTTCCCTCTCCCTTGAAACCTTGATCGCCCCAGCAGAGGCAAGGAAAAAAAAAAAAAAAAACGACATTGTCTGGGCTGTAATGGCAGCAGAGACAGCAGAGAGCTTTTAACACCACAACCGAATCATTTCGCACTAAACAACTTCCAAGAATATACAAAGCACAAAAGGATTAAAACTTGCCCATCCCTGACTGCTAAGCACTCCAGGGCTTTAATACTTTCACAAGCTCTAAAGAGAACCAAAACAACTTTCAAAGATTTGATGTGTCATTATGTTTTGGATGACAGTTATGTAATATAGCACTTCTTGTACTTACTGTGATAGATCAGGTTACATTTGTGTGGTTTGTTGTGGGAGTGCCTCAAAGTCTGGTGGTTTTGGTGAAGACCTAAATTATTAGGCAGCCGTTTGCACCCGTGAGACTTCTGTGACCCAGTGATGCGATGGGCTCCGTGTGGACCCTTATGGTCTTTAGGAACTCCCAGCATGACCAGCATGGCAAAGAGCACCACCAGCAAACACACTATCTGCATGGTGACGTGTGTGGACAACACAGAGCCAGAAGATGTGCATATAACTATCATACAAAAAAAAAATACACCTTTCTTGATAGTTCAGTGGCTGCGGACTGGTCTGTCTCTGCAAAGAAATGTCAAGCAAATTCCACAATTCACTGTTGCCCTGGTTACATCACAGGTATTCCTTGAAAAGGGGCGAAAAATAAAAATACAATCCAAAGGTCCTCTTGAAAATTCCCAAAAACAGCGACAAACTGCAAACATTGCTGCACTTCCCACCAAGAACCCTTCATGCCGCTACCCCTGAGATCTGCCAAATACATAAACCCCTGCAGTCTTGGCTAGTCTCCTAAATCCAGTGACAATGTTTCCCCCCCGGAGGACGATGGGATCTTAATGAGGGCATCTCTGTATACAATGTGCATGGTGAAGTTCACTCCCTTCTCCATCTCGCCATCCCACTGCTGAATGGAGAGACTGTCTCTCATCTTCCCGGCCTTTTTTTTTATCTCTGATAATTCTCCTTTTAATATTCAAAAGGAGTTTGTGGACGTTCCGTCTTTTCTTATGATGTTTCTATGCATGCAGCAGGACGGGGGATCCTGTAGGCTCCATGCTGGGCCTCTTTTCAGATGTGTTGGACTCCCACACAAAACCTTAGGCCCCCTCAGCATAGAGGTGACGGGGTGACACACAGGCGGGGTGAGGCAAAGGAGCCCACTTTCCCCTTTTTCCCCTGACTAAGACTATTTAATGGCTTTCATTCCCATCTCGCCAGCACACCAAACAAGATGGCATAAAACAAAAACCTTTCCTCCTCAAAAAGATACTCCCTGTTGAAAAGCAAACATAACACTTCCAATAGACAGGAAAAGCAAGAAGAAAAACTTCTCCATCCTCAGAAAAAAGTGATGGATTCTGGGATTTCACACTGCACCAGCTGGAGTTTCACCTCCTGAATATGTTAGGAAGTAAACAGAGACTTGTCAGAGTTGCAGCTAGAGTCACCTTGGACAGAATGTGGCAGTCACAGGTTCAGTGTGTTTGATCTCCCTTCACAGACACTTTAGTTGGATGGTTACCATACTTCCCATTCACTACAGCCTTTTATCATTCGTGTCCTGTCCTTGAGGAACCATCTTTTCATTTATTCATTATGCCACTTTTTTTAAAAATTTTTTTATAAAACAGCAATTCAAATGTATAATCTTTATGGGTTGACAATGGTCAGCCATCATTTTATAGCTCTCTCCACTTCTTCTCACCGACCTCAATAGGGGAATGAAAACATATGGAATAGCATTTACTCATCTGAGCCAACATTTATCCAATCTCTTACAACATATGGGAATCTCTTATTTCTAAAACTTCCTGTAGGAAGTAACTGTTGCGTGACTGATACGCTAGGTCTGCAGGATACATCACATTAAATGAAGGCTGCTTTGTCATGCAAGGAGGAGAGCTCTTCCCTCGATGTCATGGCACTGTGGAGAATGAGATGATTTTCAGGTGGGATGACAGACTGTTAACATGGGAAAACACAAAGGCTGAGAGGAAGGGGGTGAGGGACAGGAAAGCGATGTGATTCAGGAGGGGAGAGATGACCTGCAGTCCAGACGAAGTTAGATCACATTGGTGTTACTGTGTCACTGCTAAAAGACGCAACTAATCATTTCTAATTGGTCGCTGAGGGAGTGATGGAGCTTCAGGAGCACAAACCATGTCACAAGTAACCGCACGAGCTCTTGTCGTCATAGAGAATCTACTGTGTTTGACTTGAAGCGACTTTCTGTGATGTTTCGAACGTCAGAGCAGCCAAACATTCTTGATACATGTCCATTTTGAAAAATGAAGATGGCCTGTGCTTAAAGTAATGACAGATGAAAGGTATGAATAACATGAAAGTTAATCAATATGGACTCAAGTGGAGAGCACACATCAGCAGAGATTGCCAAGAGCCAAAAGACAGAGTTAAATTCAAAGCACAGCTGCAGTTCAACTAAACTCAAGCAAATTTAGACATTGCCACATGTCAACAGAGACTGAGAGTGAAGCATTAAGTGCAGTCTTGTCATATTTCTGGAACATTAACGGCAGCAACCTCAGTGATTGTCAGGCCATTTCACCTTACCTGTCCACTGTGGACAATACTCTGGCCCTTCAGCTCCACACAAAAGCCCAAGAATGTATCAGTCTGGGCACCAACCCAGAATAAATACAATTAACCCACTCAGACGAACCTCAGAAACGAGCCAAAAAGTCTTTTAAAAAAATCAGACGAGACAAAAAAAATGTCTCATCACTATTATATTGAGAGAACGCCAGAGAGGGGAGAAAAGGGACAGGCGATACAAAGCAAGTAAGATGCAAAGCAGAGTGTAGCAAAACATAAACAGGAGAGGGACAACATTCTTCTTCACACTATAGCCTCTCTGTTTTCAGCTTTCAGACATGATAAAAAAAAAAAAGAAAAGAAAAAAGACAGGGGTCCAATGAAAGAAAATGACAGCAAACTAAACAAATCTGTTCCTGTTCAGGGAATGCCCCCATGCATGACGCTGCTGCAAGAAATGTGAGGCGGGGGCAGGGTGGGAGGGGTGGGGTGGGGGGGACACTGAGGAGAAAGAAAGAGAGAGGTCGAGGGGTGGGGGGGGGAGTGGTGTCTTCACAGGATGCCGCGACGAGGTTTGGAGCACAAAGCAGGATGAGGCGATAAACAGGCTGTTGCTTTTCCGCTTGCCTGCGCACACTGAATCCCTCTCTCCCTGTGTCTTTTAATGGGCCTCACATTAGCATCTGTTTAGCGTCAGCCTCGACATGGCCTGTGGAGGCTGATTAAAATAACCCAGCTATCACATAACATCCTGGCAGCGACATCAAAATACAGTCAGTCGTTGGAACATTTGCGGCGGCGGCGGCCGACGTTAAAGTTAAGTTGGTGCACCGGCGCTCTGCAAGCCCTGTTGTCTGAGAGATGTTCACTAGTTGCTCCTGTTTAATTTCTGCTCCTGTGAGATTATGTTCCATATGGAGAGATGTGAAGTTTGTTATGCAAGTAGCAAGTATTCAACATTAAGATTGAATTCCCATGCATGATTACATTGGCATCACAGAAAGACAATATCTGAGCACAATTAGAGAACATTCAAGTATCTCTGTCCTTGAACTACTCTTTTTCTTTTTATTGAATGCAGCTGCGCCTCACCCCTTCCCTCATACAAATGCACAATGGCAAAATCAAGCAGCATTCTCTTTCATGCTTAATTGGCTCAATTGGTTTAGAGACAGGAGAGCTTTACTGAGCGACTGTGGGGCTCAGTGTAACAGAGCTGAGAGATTCCTTTGTTCTTATCACTGCTGGACCTCAGCCAATCAGCAGATCCTGACCGAGAGATGAGCTTAAAAACCTCTTCATTATATCTAAGTGATACATTGCAACTGCAGTATATACAACAAATAGTCTGAGACCGCTTTCTCATTCAAGCGACTGGGAGAGTGATCTTTTGGATCTCCCTGTATTTGAGCATCAGCTGTTAAAGAGTTCGTTTTGGAAAAGGGCCTTTTGTTCAGTGAGTAAATATTTTCTTGGTGTACAGATGTGACAGCGCTGACAGTGACAGCTGAAACAACTCAGTAAGTGTTCAATTAAAGAGAGCCAACTACACATTCAGGACATTGTCACTAATGCAAAAAACCATATGACTGATTCTTAGATGTGGCAAGAGAATGGTGCGAATCATTGTAGATGAACACATATTCTCACACTGTGGGAGTGTGTTCAGATCAGTTGAAAAGTTTGTCCACATTCAGTCGACTCCCTTTTCATCAAAAACACATTTTGAATTTTGAGACTGTGGCAGATCATCCGTCAAGCCGTTCTCTTGCTGCTTTGAGCTAAATGTTACGTCAGCATGCTAACATGCTCACAGTGAGAACACTAACACGCTGATGTTAAGCAGGTATAATGTTTTCCATGTTCACCATCCTAGCTGTGAGCATGCTAATATTTGCTAATTAGCACTAAACATAAAACAGCTGAGGCTGATGGGGATCAGATTTTGCAGGATTTGGCCATAAACCAAAGTAGACAAATTAGAAAAAGTATGTGACTGATGAGCGTTTGCACCAGATTCCTGACAATCAATCAAAAAGTTGTTGTGTTGTTTCACTTCAAACTGCAAGGTCAAAATCATTGTAGATGAAAAGGCAGATGATCACCAAAGGCGTTAGGATTTATCCTTTGGGGGTCACGACTATGTGTACAAAATATCATGGCAATGGATTGCTGTGACACTGCCATGAATTGTCATATTTCAGTCTGGGCCAAAGTGTATCGACTGACCAACACAAACTGACATTGCTATCCCTTGAGCCACAGTGCTACTATGGATAAAATGTCAGTCAATGCCCAGATCAAACTTCTTTCTGCAGTTTTTTTTTTTTTTTGGCTACATAAACATTCCTAATTCAAAACATTTGGCTTTCAACATTTTTTTTTTTCATATCATTATAGAGAAATCAATCAAACAAGTAAAAACACAAATTGTTCTCTCAATATTCTAGACAAACCTCAAGTGCAAACCCAAAGCGCCACAGAGCTGAGAATTGATGGGACATTAATATTGTTTTTCTCAAAGTTATAACGTCCAGAAACTTTCCAGAACTGTACTTAGAATATCATTCTGCCGTAGTTGTGGTTTCAGTGCGGCCTTAGAGCCAACATCAGTGACTGATCTCTCTCTGAAGACCCTGAGCAGAGAAAAATGCAAAGACACTGCTCATGCTAAAAGCATTCCCCCGTCTCTCAAATGAAAAGCCTATTCTTTCTTTCTCTTTCCCTGTTGCTATCAGCTGCCAAAACAAACCGGCGCTGTGATGAATGTAATAAATATGATCGATGGGATATCTGGTGCTGCTGACCTCACACCACGCGCCAGAGTCCTGGGAGCAGGTGCTGCTCAGATTTACAGCCCACCACCCCCCCACCCCAATCTCCTGATATTCTCCTCTCTTTCACACAGACGCTGAGCCCTGCTGAGACCGAGTCACACTGCAGAGTCTCCACAGCCCCCTACGGCTCACACTGAGTCGCTGAGAAACAGGCCTAATATTGGCTTGGCTCTGCTCTGGCTGAACGTCAACATGACTATGCATGAGTCATATCACTGCTAATAAAACCAGCAATGATTTTACAGATCATCAAGCCGTCACTCATGGCTGACAGTTATTACAGTCATTTCTGCTGGGAGGAGTACACAGGGCTGTCGGTGAGGTGGCGAAGCTCTCCTTATGTGTTTGCTCATAAAAATGGCTAATTGATCTGAAAGCAAAGGCACCTCTGGAAAAGAACACATAAACTATGTACACTGTTTTGTCAGAACTAATAACAAAGATGCAACTACAGTAAATTGTATGTTTCAGTTTTAACAAGTTGATTATAACTTAGCCGATCATATCATAGATGTGTTTAAATGTAGTGTAAAAAATAAGCAAGAACATATAAATCATCAGGACTGTATCGGCAACAGGCTATAAGTGAAATGACACACCTCTCTGAGTTTATAATGACAGTTTGAAAACTCAAGCAGACCGAGAGTTTAGAGCACTCCGCACTTGGTGATTAGAAAAATGCATTTCAACACTCCTGACTCATTTATTGTAAAAATGAATGACTCTCTAGCTGATGAAGTTGTGGTTTGGGTTTTATGAACCATGCCGCATGCCTCTTCAGCATAACCAAGCAGCTGTGCAGCTACAGCTGTTATACAGCCAGCGTTATATAATAGTAGTCTAAGTTGGTGTTATTCAAGAGAATTCTTTTTTTTATTGCTCTTGGCAAATTATGCTGCTATGGTAATACAATATTGTCCACACTGGTTTGCTGTCTTGCTTGGTCAAGATGTATTATGAAAAGCTGGAAACCACCTTCCATTCATTCATATACAAAAGGTGCTTGTCGGGCGTATGTGCCGTAAATGTTTTGCAAGCTTCTACATTTTCAGGCACAGAGAACATGTGCACTATAGACTTCCTGTGGTTGAGCCTGTTGACCACCTGGCTTCCCGCACACATGAATGCCGTATAATTAGATATAATTAGACTTTCATAATTTTATTGGACCAAATGTATCAAATTGTGATCATGCAAAGACTCATTTTCTGTGTATAATGCAGAGAAAAATGTTTTCAGTGTCCCATCTCTTTTGTAAAGATTATGGGATGGGGACAAAAAAAAAAAAAAACTCTTTTGAGGCCAGTCTGATTCATGTGATGTGATACTGAGCGTGACCAACATTGCCTCAAAGGGATGTGTGTGACAGCAGTGTCGGTACCTGGAGGCTTGGTATTGACACTATTGTTGCAGCATGGAAGAATAAATTCTGTTACTCTAGACATTTTATGACGAGTACAACAAAAGTGGTTTGAAATACGAGCAGATCATCAGAATCTATTTTTGAATGCACCAAGTCTATATGTAACTGCAAAGATGTGTGCGACACACGGTAGCTGCCTGACTGGTCTTGCTCCAGTTTGGACTCGTCCGAATTGCATTGTAATGTATGTTAGTGATGGAAAACAGGGAGGTCACAGATAACACCGCAAGTGTGTGAAATTTTAAATTAGGCTATTTAAAAAAAAAAAAAAAAAGGCTGCATGAACCACAAACTCCTGTTAAGGAGCTGAAGCTTTCTCTCCTCTCCACTTTGAGATGGTGAAGAATGTGACACATTTACATCCTAAGAAAACACTCATACTTTCCTTGATAAATTAAAGTGTGTTTGACGGGGCAGGAGCAGCTGATTATTAGCACTTAGCAAAACCCTATCCAATCTCCTTCCAATTATCACGAGGACACTAGAAACGTGAATCTGAATATTCTAATTTAATTCTCACCTCATAGTCTTTGTGCTTTCGACCCCTGCATGCTTGTGCTAACTCCCATCTCAAATCTTCAGTGCCTCTTGACCACATTACTCCACTTGCCATCCTGACAAGAATGGCTAATAGACCCATTTGTGGATCAGGGAGATGAAAAGAGATTGGATGAGGGAGAAAAAAAAAAACCTTGACTGGCCTCAGCAGCACAGAGGCTGTGGGGAAGATGCATGCAGGACATTAGTGCATGGTTATAACTAATTATATCTCGAGTGAATTGCTCCTCCAGGCGTGGCCAGGGATCTTTCTCTGTTGTTAGACTAGTAAGAAACGAGTGCTGCTGCTGCTGCTGGCAGACTGGGGATAATATGTGAGAGTGCAGCTATCTGAACATGGAGCACTCTCTTTCTTTCCTGTTTCATGATTACCTGGGCACTAAGACTGATGAACATAAGTGAGGGTCGTGGAGACGTGACACACTGATGCAGCGGTGACTCCTGGGTAATATATGTGGGGGGTGACACTGTCAAGGAAATTGGTTTTCAGGATGGGAACTCAAGGCCAGCGCAACAGCCCAGTAATGAGAGCGCAGGACGAATAGAGAACAGAGCTCTCCGTCTCTCTCATGGAAAAGCTGTTAGTGCCATGTATTTGGACACAGACCACATCAGCTCCACCTCAGTAAGGAGAAAACAGGCAGCCTGTCTCCACCCACTGAGGTCCAAGAACATAAAGACACTGTGTAAAGCAGCAGCTCCGTTCTAAAGCTACACTCACGGCCTGTTCATATACTGAAGTTAAATAAAGGTATTACTTCTCATTGCAGCATAAAATAGGATTCAATTTACCTTCCCTGTGGTTATGAATATGAGCAACAAATTGTAGCGGTGAACATGTCTTGCTCAAGAAAAGGCAGAAAGAGCTGATTTCTGATTCTTGCTCACCTTGTCTGTGCCTGTGAACAAACTGGTGATTTTTGTAAAGCCAGTAACTGTGCAAAGCTCTCATAACATCGCATTCCTCTTATAAATGATGGCAATATGGCAGTTTATTTTTAACCTAAGTAACACAAGGAAACAAAATGCATTTAAAGTAAAGAGTCAGTCACATCAATGTATGAAGACAATTAGAGGGGAAATAAATATGGAGAGAACTTAGTCTCAGTGTTGGTGACAGACGTGCGTTTCATGAACTACAAGCAAAATGTGCAATCTGTGTGTATATCCTACCAATTTGAACAAATTTAACAAATTAATACATCCCAACTTGAAGAAATTTCACATGCAAGTACTGTATGTTTCCAACTTCAAGTTCATAGATCTAATAAAATGTGTTTTTGAAAAAAGCTTGCTGAAGATATAAATGTTAAATATTTGTGAAGTTATATAACCCTATAAATATATATATACATATTTGGAGTTATTTACATTATTAAATGTGTGTGCAAGCATTGTCTGACCTGTTTGGATCGGATTACATTTTTGTGCGGAGTTCTGAGACTCTGATCCACAAATGCACATTGCGTTTGACTGAGAACTTGGATATCTGGCGTTTCAGTGCAGTCATGTGGGAATGGTATGGGAAAGGTGTTTTTTACCAAAAGAGAAAAATAGCTCCACTTGCCACCAAAACAGAATAACGGTGAAAATGCTTCAGTGACACACGTGCGGAGAGATTTTAACAGTTTGCAGACATCAACAGGTTTGCCAAATTTCTGTTTGCCGTCACACAACAGTTGTTCACTTAAGTATACACGACTGAAAGAATAACTGGATACGCTCCTGTATTTGCTTAGTATGTACATTTTGCATTGGGACTATCGCTCAAGTTATTTGATATTGGAGGACAAAAGAAGCTGGAAGAAACACGTTTCTAAGTTTTTACTAATGCTGTTGAATGTTCCATTTGATAGGGACAGTGAAGACGGACAGGAAGTGTGGAGAAAGAGAGTAGAGGATTGAGCTGGGACTCGCAGCTCAGGGCTTTTACACACATGTATGCGCCCTCACCACTTGGGTGTCAGGTCGCCCCACATGTTTTACTTTCATGTGTAACTGCCACATTCAGTCACAGCTGTCACATTACAAAAACCAATAGGTTCCCATCGCCCATTACTAACACTCACTACTGGCTTTGTATATTGAATTTAGTGGCATATTGGATGGCACATTCTTACTGAAGTATAAATAAGGCTTAAGGCTGATGTAGCCTTCAGTGAAAATGTGTCATGTCACAAAGTGTCAGCTGACAGAACTGTGTCAC